>NW_006443124.1:18024695-18070180 GCF_000325575.1 Pteropus alecto
ATAGGAGACAGAAATTACCTTGTTGATTTCAGATGACAGGTGGGCATTGGAGTGAACATGCATGGAGATTGTGGTCTCACATTAGATAGTGACAACAGCCAAATGGGAGCCACAGGCGGAAAATGATTACTTTTGTTTAGAAGACCGGAATGACAGCCAAATCGCATTGTATTATTAGAACAGACCAAGCTCACAGAGCATTTGGCCCAATACGCTAGTCACCTGAAGTTCCATTTATATTGCACATTCAATTGAACCAGGAAAGTGAACTTTGTTCATTACTACTGCTTGCTCACATACTGTTGGTAATGAGGAGCTCACCACCTATAATAGACTGATTAATTAAATACTGATCATTTCCAAGTGCTGGAAACCTCAATTACACTGAGTTTAGGGGGAAGAAAAAGAAGACCTGCTCTCAAAGTGCTGAGCTGCTTCAGCACCAGCAGCCAGTGCGAGCTCTGATCTCCTTGGTTTCTTTCAGTTGTTACAGTTTTAAAGCAATTTAGCAAATCATTGACTTTGTTTCATATATATAAAGCATTAGAAAAAGCTAAAATTGCCTTGATAATAAGGAATAGTTTATTGAATTCTGTGTAATTTTAGAATTCAATATCCAGAACCAAAAACAACCAACACAACACAATTTATGTCATTTGACACTAAAACACAAACCATGTCAATTTACTTCTGAAAACTCTCAGGCCTGTCTTCAGGAACCTGCCTACCTGTGTGCTTCCCCAGCATGGGGAGCCATAAATCATCCCAAGTCCAGATGTGCCTTGTCCTCCTCTAACCCAAGTGCAAGCTGTGCTTTCTTCATGTGAGCTACGGTTTGACACCAAGTCAAACTGGGTTTCTCAGGTACCTGGTCCTTCCAGAGTCTTGTCCCTCAGATATCCTTCTGTAATTTGCCAATCAAATTAGTAAGTAATGGAACCAACCTTCTGAGATTTGACTCTGCCCACCAAACCTTAGCTGCCACGAGACACTTGGAGTACATGCAATTGTTTCATTCTCCTGAATTTTTTTTTTAATCTAACAAGATTAGTCTTAGTAATGTTGAACTAAAAACTGAATTGAACAAGAGAATGTTTCTCTAACATGTGGCAAGCAGGCATAATTATAATGTATCTTGAGGACTGAATATATGACAGCTGCTTCATGTCGAATGGCTTTTTGCCATCATTCTTTAATTACAAGTGTGTCTACGCAAAAAACAAAACCAAAAAATAAAAAACAGAATTTATAACTGCAAATTAATTCATGCAATGAAATCAGTTTGTACCTAAGTTCATTTTAAGTGTGAATCTGTCTATTTAACAAAGAAAATGCAATATCCGAATTGGTCTGCAAGTCTGTCTTAGCTTGAGTTTTAAAGATGAATTGAGAAGTTTCAAGCCATCCGTAAAACAGCAAAATTAAAAAAAAAAACGAATGTATGGAACTAAATTTATAGAAGGTGACTATAGTTTGATTTATGATGTTTGATTTAATTTATATTGTGTATTTCAAAATAATATAATTCATGAGTATATTTTTCAGAAAACTTGGAGATAGAAATAGACAAAAATATTGGTAAATTTGTTTTGGCATAATACACATAAATGGATGTTTACTATTTGACTCAACAACATAATTCTTAATATGCAATAAGTTATATTAAAAAATAAGTGTAATTTTAATTAATTAATTAATTTTAATTAGTTTCAAGTATATAGTCAGACATCTATATAGTTCATAAAGTGATCCCCCCATTTGCTCCCTCCATCCCCTGACCCTCCACCTAGCCAATGTATTAATGCTAATTGCATTCCCTATGCCATGCTCCTCATCCCCGTGACTATCCATCAGGTACTAAATTGTTCTTCTTTAATGCTTCATCCCATTCTCCCAGCCCGCCAAGCCCTTCTCCCTTTTCTCCGTCACCAAATTGTCCACTATATTTGTGAGTCTGTTTTTGATTAGCTTGTTCTTTTTATTCCTTAGATTCTACATATAAGTGGAATCATATAGTGTTTATCTTTTTTCTGTCTGACTTAAATACCTTCTAGGTCCATTAAAGCAATATCTTTTTCCACCCCCTTCTTTTTCATATGTAGGGGTCTTGTTTTCTTATCCCTTCAGTCACTCTATCTTTTGGTTGGAGCACTTAATTCTCTTCCATTTAAGGTACTTATTGATGGGAATGTAGTTGTTACCATTCTTTATTCCTGTTTTTGATACAATGGTGACATATTCCTTTAGTTTATTTTTGTCTGGGAAGCTCTTTATCTGTCCTTCAATTCTATATGATAGCTTTGCTGGATAAAGTATCCTTGGTTGTATATCCTGGGTCTTCATCCTGTCGAATATTTTTTGCCAAGTGTTTCTGTCCTGCATAGTTTCTTTTGAGAAATCAGCTGCCAATCGTCTGGGTATTTCCTTATATGTAATTATTTGTTTTTCTCTTGCTGCTTTTAATATTCTTTCTTTGTATTTAATCTTTGGCATTTTAATTATGATATGTCTAGATGTGGGCCTCTTTGGATCTCTGATTTTGGGAATTTTCTTTTCTTTTTTTTTTGGCTAGGCAATCCTTGGTTGACCTCACAGATTGCAAGGACCTCGTCAGCTTACAATCTCTTATTTTTTAATTTTTTTATGCCTACAGCACCTGGTCTTCCTAGGTGGTCTCCCATCCAAGTACTAACCAGACTCGTCCCTGCTTAGCTTCCAAGATCAGACGGGTTCGGGCTTGTTCAGGGTAGCGTGGCCGTAGAAAATTTTTAGAATTTTCTGAGCTTCCTGGGGTTTTATGTCCATTTCCTTCACCACGTTAGGGAAGTTTTCCATCATGATTTCTTCAAACAGTTGTTCAATATCTTGATTTTATTCAAGTATGCTGATCAGATGGATATTTGGCTCCTTAATAGTGTCCTATATACTCCTTAAATTATTTTTATAGTCTTGGCATCTTATCTCTTGCCATTCTGATTGTGTGTCCTTGGCATTCCCATCCTCTAGAAAAGGTATTTGATCGTTTTCTTTATTCACTTTGTTTATTCCTTTGTTTATTCCATTTAATATACTTCTCATCTCAGCTAATGTGTTCTTTATTTCAGACTGGTTCCCTTTTATACATTCCATTTCCATTTTATGTTTTTTTATCTCTTTGCTGAAGTTCTCACTGAATTTATCTATATTTCCCAAAAGTTCCTTGAGCATCTTTATAACCAGTGTGTTGAACTCTGCATCTGTTAGATTACTTGACTCCATTTTATCTGGACCTCTGTTCTGTTCTCTTATATGGTTTCTTTGTTTTCCCATTTTGGCTACCTTTCTGTGTCTGTTTCTATGTACTAAGCAAAGCTCCTAAGTTTCCCGGTCTCATTAGTGTGGATTTGTGAAGTAAGTGTCCAGTGGCACAGTCCTGAGAGGGGTTCAGCTGCAGGCTAAATTTAGCCGAAGCCTCTACCCTTCTGGGGTCACCTGTTAAGATTCAGCAAACAATCCACAGATGCTATGCTTATAGTTGCCTCAAGAGGCCACAACAGAAACCGAGGCCAGCTGCCTTCCGTGTGAGTCTAGGCACTGCTCAGCAAGTTACTCGGGCAGAATCCATAGCGCTTTCTCCTAGAGGTAGGTCCTGCTATGCTACCTTACAAACTTCTTTGTTTCCCACATATGGGGCAGTGCAACTGGGTTACTACTGTGTAGCTTATAACTTGGCCTTTTATGCAGCTAATTTTATATAGCTTGTATCTTGGTTCTCTATGTAGTTTTTTTGTAGCTAGTTTCTATCATAATTTTTTTTCTTTTCTTGTTAAATTTTGAAAAAAAAAATGAACGCCATTTATGGACCTCATATAGTCCATTGTTTGGGGTGAGCTTCACTCCTGATCCAAAATCTAGATCGTAATTTTTGCATGTTTGCAGAAAGAAAACAAGAAGTATGACAGAGCCTACAAAACAAGTCATGTATCCACTTTCTGACAGCTGCAGAAATGAAGACAGAACCTCTGTACACATCAGCCACGGCTGCATATAGAAGATGAGAGAGCACCCAGGCCTATGAAGACCATCGCTGCCTACACTTGAGAGCCAGCGCAGGGAGCCTTTGCAACACTCATGTCTACCAGTGCCAGCAAGAGCAAGCCATGGCCAGTAGGGGGAGCCAGAAACTTCCCTGTAATACTCCACTGTGTGGTGACAGGGGCAGGTATTTCTTCTATGTGACAAGAAGTTAGAGAAGTGGATAAATGTCTCCCTCTAAGAGTAAAGTGCTTAATGACAATTAAAAACATGTATCATGAAATAGATAAATTACAAACCAAGGATTACTCCTATAAGTTTCAAATGGTATTAATGGCACAAACTTTTAGAAATCTACAAATGTATACCATAACTTGTACATTTCCTCCAATAGCCTTTTATTTCCCATGCGCGCCATGGCCTCTGATAGTGCAATATGCAATGTAACCTAAGGAATGTTCACTTATGGACATTTGCTGTGTATTGTATTTCATAGCGCAGCAAGAATCTTGTTATTGATTTCTCATTTAGAACATTATAAATGTATTTTTGCTAAAGTTTATTGCATATTAATTAAGAATCGTGATTTCGCACTAAAAAATAAACTTCTATTTATGTGTCTTACACCAAAACAGATTTATAGATATTCTTAAATATTTAAATTTTTATCTACAAATAATATTTTAAAATTCCTGTATTTCTCAGTAAAGCTGGTTTTAAAATTTTCTTCACAGGCATGTGATGAATTTATTTATCACTGCATACAGAAATTTGACATTATGTAATTATTTATCACTATATATGGGTTATTTGAAAAATATATTTAATGATAATTTTAAAACTAACCAACCGTTGCCAAAAGTCATTTAAATTTAAAAGGAGTGAAAATATTTCATTATAATAACCTAACTTCATCATATAATGGTAATTTTATTACAATAATATAGTTGACAATTCTTGAGCATGTAGTTGGAGTCACAGTGCTTTGTGTGTTTATCTCACTTGCACAATAGCTCTACATCAATCTACAAAGATGAAAACTGAGGCCTAAAAAGTAAGTGATTTGCTCAAGATCACTACGGCAGCATGAATTGCACTCAGAAAGTCTGGACAGAGAGGCCATATTTGTATATACTGTTCCCTTCTGCTTTTCAGGACACAGGGTGTGGTAGTAACCTGCCCCACTAGATATACTTGTTTACAAATAATGAAGGAGAAGGAACTGTATGTAAGTTGACAGAAGTCACAGCATAAGCATAGGGACAGACCGCTTATCTGCAGCCCTCCTGAGCATACTGCTTTTGCTTTTGAGGGCTGTGCTTGAGAAGCTCTGAGATAGTGTGGTGTGTGCTCAGTGGAGAAACTTGCGGGCTTTTAGAATCATGCAGAGAAGAAGGAATGAAAAAACAAGTGGAAACATTCACTCCACCTGATTTAGAGAAGATAAACATGAGTAATTTTACAGGAGAAATTACACAGTTTTATAAGAGGAATTGATATTGCTCCATTTCACCATAAAAGTAGAAATACCACTAATAGATGGAACTTTTAGGAAAATATATTTTGGTTCAATAAAAAAGAAGACATTCTAAAACTCCTGTTTGATGTTGTTCAAACACAGGGAAAATTATCACCTGGGTATTATACAGAGAAACAATTGTTTGATAGATACGGTAGGACATTCACGTTGTTTGAAAAATGTAATTCTATGATCTCATACACAAAAGTTACTTTGAATTAACTTAGGAGCATAGTTTTTTACTAAATTTATTGGGGTAACATTGGTTAATAAAAATATGTGGGTTTCAAGTGTAGTTCTTTGACAAAATTTAAATTCACCCTTGTCAGAATACATACTGCCCCTGTAGAGGGACAGAGAGCAGGGGTCTTCCCAGGACACATTAATCATAGACTTTATTTTCAAAGAAGAGTTACTATCGTCTCAAACATCATTCTAATTGCTCCCTGCTGCTACGCTGCTGGAAACTTGGTGTATGATGGATAGATACAGAATTCTAAGTCCAGCAATCAAAATGATTTCTACAGATCTTTTCAAACATTTTATCTTTATTTTAATTGTCTTATAAAGTAAAAATGAGGTTTACCCAAACATTATATCGCATTGCTTAGTGCATTCTCTATGTATTTATATGATGTGCTAGGGCCATTCTGAATATAAGGCATACCTTGTGTTATCTTTGCAATAGAGAGATGGATGATATTGTATTTTTTAGGATTCCTTTATGTCCAAGCACAAACTTGGGCAAGATGATTGTTTATAATTTAAAACCACTCTCTACAATCAAATACTTGAATAAAGCTGGTCAAGTATTTGAGACAACTAGCCACAGAAGACAAATCACCAGTCTAGGGATCAATAATTCTTCAAGACAGCTACATCTTGAAATGAGCAGATCATTTGTCTTGTCTTTATAAGATTCCTGGCACATAAGTAGGAAGAGAACCTTCTTGTTTTTTTGTCCCCATGTGGCATACAAAGTGGAGATATGAACACTTCAGAATGACCAGCCCTGCACACAACTGAATAGAGTGTGAAGATTTTCACTTTCCTTCCTTTCTCTCAGGTTCTCTATGCTGTTGGGGAGTGAGGGGTTGGGCAAGAATTGTTGAATACATATTAGATGCAAGACCATCCATGCATAATATCCCATATAAGTTTTATGAAAGGACTCATTTCACCCACCAGGGTCACATAGGGGTATGTCAGAGCACCATGTTTGAATACACATCTATTCCAGTTTTGAATCTCTGTCTTTCACCAAGTGCATTGTTTTCTGGGCTATTCAAGGCTTTATTAGTGGAAACAAGCTCAAAGAGGCACCAAAGGAAATGAGTACATGTTTATATGAGTGACGTAGGGTTTCAGTAGCTCTGGCATTTGAACCTGACAGCTGGAGCAAGTCCATTGATGGAAGAAGTCCATGCTTTTACTGGTCTGCACACCAGGCATCATAGAAAACAGACTTAGAACTAGAGTGAACACAGGGTCCCCACATTTGCTCACACCTTGAGGTTCTCATGTCTAACATGCAGGTGTTTACAACATCTTCAAAGAGTGACCACAAGCCTAGTCACAGAGTACGTTGCATATGTTAATTTATTCTAGAAGCTTTATTGGCCCCTTACTCTGTGCAGGTCCAGCGTGAAGGGACTTTAGAATAAAAATATGAATAGAATACATTCTTGTCCTTGGATCTGTTCAATTACTTTTAATGTGAACCACTGTTTATAATCTTACTATATAAATCACCTTTGTTAGCAGGCGCGTTTGTGTGGGAAGCCTTTCACCCACAGCACCAGCAGCGTGTCAGAGATCTGGGCTCTCCCTAGATCCGGAGACTTCTTTGCTTCACACGGACCTTGGAATTCCTTCCACCTAGTATGGAGGTGCCTGGACATGGGGCAGTGTGGCTGTGCACAGAGGAAAAACCTTGGCTCAGTGTCTTTGATATAGTCTCTAGATATAAGAAACAGCCAAAGTGCATGCACAACTGCTGAAAACAGCGGACATCCTTATAAAAACCACAAGCAGGAAGTAAAATGCTGCATCGGTGACTGTTGCTTTGAGGTTTTTTTTTTTTTTTTTGAGTGGACTGAGCTTGGGGCTAGGAGAGTGTAAATCCCCCAAACTGAGGCAAAGGGTGTGGCCAGGGAGCCCTGAGAGCCCTGAGAGCCCTGGTGGAAAGGACTGGGGATAAAAGGTGTTGGCAGTGCGGGGCGGGGGGGCGGTGGGAGAGACCCAGGGAGAAGCGTTCAGGAGCCCGAAGCCATGATGACAAAGACGGTAGGAAGATGAGCGGGAGAAGGTCCCCATGCTGTCAGGACACCCATAGAGGGTGTATGGCGTGGAGGCTCGTGTCAGCTAAAAGGTTTGGAACCAAGCAAACTGCACGTGAGTCAGAGGATGGCATCGGTGAGGGTCAGGGCAGCTGCATCAGCATGAACACAGGTGAATTTCATTTAATCAGAAGAAATATCATGAGAAAATACAAGTTTAAGCCAGACCAACCCCACTAAATGAGAACGTGCCGTGCATGGGAGGCCCTTCACATTGTGCTATGCACGAAGGATACTAGTTATGATGATGCCCACAATTTCCTATGTGCCTGGGCAGTGGGAGAGAGTGGCCGTCCTCACCTACCAATGTGGAGACAGAGCCCAGCACTCGTAAAACCAGTCAGGGAGACATGCCAGCTGGTGTCAGCTCACCCAGTCCACTTCACCCTCCTGAAAACCACTACAGCTTCCATGGCAGAACCAGGGACCCCCTCTTAAGCTCCTAGACACCAGGGAACCTGACCTAGATGAGCCATACTATCTCTCCCTTTATACATTTGAGCGAATACATTGCATTATTATGTCTCCAAATTAAACAGGTTCCAGCATCTCCCAGAGTCATAGCACCAAAAAGCATGATCATATATGTAAAATGTAGAAAAACATGGATCTCACATTTTACATTATGTGGTCACCTTTGAAATTCTCTCGTCCATTGGCTTCTAGGATAAACTGCATTTATTCTGTTCATTTATTTGCTTACTTATTCTGCCAGCATTTATTGGGTGTCTGCTCTTCAAGGTCCTGGAGTTACCACACTGAACAAAATAGAAAGACATGCATGCCCTCAGGTGGCCTGCATTCCACCCCACTGCCCTCTGCCATTCATTTTGCTGTGTCTTCTCTTTTTCTTTAAATATGCTCACTACATGCCTGGACTTGTACCAAATGTGTGATATCTATCGCTCATTTAACCCTCTGAGCGGCCTAGCTCTGTCCTCACATGTCACAGGAAGTGAGCACAGGAGGTTGACACAGCTGCTCTAAAGTGCCTCAGCCAGTAAGTGGACAGTCTTCAGCCTGGGGCAGGGCATGCTTTTCTGTCACAGAGCCCTCTGTGCTTTTCCTTTCTTTTCCAACCTTGTGTTTGCTCATACCTGTCTACATTTGCTCTCAAGAAATCTATCCATTTTCATCATTCACCTAACCTTTAGGCAGAAGGCCTCAAAACCTTTAGACTCTGCCCTCTACCAAAGCTCCAAGCCTGAGACCGTAGAATAGGGACCCAGAAGTCTCACATGGGAGCCTCAAGGACCTGAGTCATCTGATCCTGCCTCACACTGGAACTTTATCTGCAGCCACTCATCCCCATCTGCTGACACCACCCCTCCACCGCAGGCACCCCTCCACCCCGGCTCCTGTGCTCTGTGCCCACTCAATATTCTCCTTGTCAGGCCCCTTACACTTTGGCTTGTGCTCACCTGGCAGAATCAGGTGGCAAGATCAGGCGTTAGTTCCAAGACCCCAGTGCCCAGCTTGCCTCCTGGCTGGTTTAGAGTCTTCCATTATATTCTTGCAGCAGCTGCGAGTCCTTTTCCAAGTTGTTAGTTTGCAATCCTATCAGCTCTGACAGATCCAAGGCTCCTTGAGAACTGGGCCATGTTCCTTACATCTGAGGCCCCAGCTACCAGCACACGTGTGCTGACAGAGCGGACGATATACCTCAAACATGTCTACCATCACTTCAAAGTCAACAAAAGGGAAATTATACATTGCTTGGCTGGCAGAAACTCCCACTCTTGTCTACTTTCCAATGACCTGATGACCTCACCATACTCATTCTGGATGGGGATCCCATCCTCTCAAATATCCCTGCTCCTTCCGTGTCTTTATCAGTGTCCCCATGTCACAGGAACAGCGGCACTGATGGGCTCTGCCTGACTGTTCCTTTTGACAAATGCATTTGCCTGCAGCATTATCACCTCTGAGATAGGCTTTGGAACAATTATAATAATCCTTGAGCAGTCCTTATAGGACCCTTACTGAACGGAGCCAGATGTATATCCAAGTGTTCTGAGTTTTTGCTGAGCTGCAGGCCTGTTATCATCACAGGCAGGTTCCCTTCATCTAATCTACTCATTTCTTTGTCCTGAGCTAATTAACGGGGGTAGAAAAATGGAGAATTAGAAAGGATTTTAAGAAATCTTTATGCATATAAGGATGAGAAGGCCACAGGGCAGCACAGAATGTAGTGGAAGGAGCTCCTCTGCGCCTTTCTTGGCGGTTGAAACAGCAGAGCCTCCTCAAGGAGCAAAGCAACTGGCTCCAGTTAGAAATGTACAGTTACCCAGAGGCCTGGGGTGGAGGTGCGGGGTGGCTAGGGTGCTAATATACCCTGATGGTCAGAGGCCTCTGTGCTGTCACTTCTCCCTGGGAGTGGCTCCTTTGGCATCCTGAACTTGAGCCGGCTGATAAGACCAGCCATGACCTGGGCGTTAGGCAGGGCCCCTTCCGAGGACAGACCAGGACAGAGACAGCACGGCCGGCGGGCATGGCCGCGGGGGCTCCCGGGCAGTGGCTACGAGAGGAGGCGCGGTGCCCTGTGTGCCTTGACTTCCTTCAGGAGCCGGTCAGCGTGGACTGCGGCCACAGCTTCTGCCTGCGCTGCATCTCCGAGTTCTGCGACAAGTCGGACAGCGCGCAAGGCGGCCTGTACGCATGTCCGCAGTGCCGCGGGCCCTTCTCGCGGGAGGGCTTCCGGCCCAACCGGCAGCTGGCCAGCCTAGTGGATGGCGTACGGCAGCTGGGACTGGGCGCGGGGTCGACCAGGGCGCTGTGCGAGCGCCATGGCCAGGAGCTGAGCCGCTTCTGCGAGGAGGATCAGGCGGCGCTGTGCTGGGTATGCGACACCGCACCCGAGCACAGGGGACACTGCACCGCACCGCTGCAGGAGGCTGCCCAGCGCCACCAGGTGAGCCGCGCTCTGTAGGCGGGCGGCGCTGAAGTATCCTCTGACGCGAGCGCGCCGAGCGCAGGTGTTCGATGAGCTGCCTACCTACAAGGCCACAAGCCAGCACCTGGTCTGGATGTTTCCCTCACCTGCTCTCCCCGCCCCTCGCCCTCCCGCGCACAGCGCGCACTCAGGTCCGGGCTCCTTGCATTTGCTCCTGGCAGTCCCCGCTCTGGATAGTGTTTCCCTCCCAGGTAGCCTTCACTGGCCCTGTGCTTTCTGGCTGGTCTCGTTTTCCCGATGCCGATGCTCTGGGTCCCACAGCTAGAGTATCGTATGAAGGGCTGTGTCCTCCATTTGGTTCTTCGTTACAGGTGTGCATCTTTATGGTAAATGCTCCTAACAACGACTACTGACATAATGCCTTGCTTTTGCGTAGTGTTTACGTTAATCCATCCTGTTACCAGAACGACCCTCAGGTTTAAGCATTATTTAGAAATAGCACCTCAGTGGTCACAAGGCTCTGAAGTAGGAATCCAGGTGCTAAGTGCACAGGTCAGGTCTTTATTCGACTCATATTTGGGGACTTAGGATATGAGCATCTTCGGTGACGAGGTGTCTCATATGAGTATTTGCTCCAGAAGGCACATCTGTGAGTATGCTAATGCTCTCAGATGTTTTTGGAGGTATTCTATACATTTAAATTTACAGGTCTGGAACAGCCATCAGCACAACGAAAGTCCAGGTCTTATTTACTGACATGTTTATCTGAAGTACTATCTCAATGAAATAAATTGCAAATATTAACTTTCTTAAATTTTTCATTATTTTAAAACTTTGTTTTATTATTTTAAATCAGAGTTTGGGACATTTATCCCCTCAACTTCCCTCTGGATCTATATGTCTGGAAATATATGTCTTAGTTTTTCTTTTTGATTTCTGTTGTCATCTATAAAACTCAGATGCTAGCTATTTTCTATCTAGATTATTGCAAAATGTTTCTGCCGCCTTTTTATCCTGAAAGTACCATACAGAGTATGGCTAATATAATATTTCTAGAGAAGTTCTCTGTATTTTAGTAGTCTTTCAATTAAAACCAAATAGGTATCTACTGAGCTTCTCAGCCTGTCAGTCTAGACTTGTGAGGGCCCTATGTTCTGTTGCTACAGCTGCTGTCTTAACCAGCCATAAGATCCAGCAAAATTAGCCTAATCACTTGTCCCCAAGCACACCATACCTTAGTCACCTCGTTGCTTTTGTTCACAATTTCTATCTGAGGGAGTGTTTTTTTTCCATCTACAAGTGTCAACTTGTTCTGTTCTTTGCGAACTCTAAAACAAATGCCACTTCCGTCATCATGTTAAATCCTCATGAATCCTACTGCTGTTTTGCGAGCATTATATTATAATATTCTCTTTTTAAAAGAATTGGTATGTAGGACTTGGGAATGACTTCAGATGGGGTTTAAAATGTGTGTGTATGTGTATCTTTGTGTGTGCTCTCTGTAAATAAAGTATGTTTTTGCCTCTAGCAAAGGGCCTAGGGTTGAAAGGAGATTTGATTTCCATTATATTTTTGCTCCTTGTAAAATTTACAACCTGAATTTCTTTTCCATTGAGTAAATGCTAATTCACATAGTTTCTTCTGGCCTAATAATAATAAACACTTTTCTGATTATAAAATAATAAGTAATTTTAAGAAATTGAAATATATAGATGTAAAGAATAGCACTGCTTTTCAACCAAGCACTAGTAGATGAGATTTTATCTATTGAACATTTTCACTGACCTCTGCCTAGTTTTTATATATTCATCACAACCACATTTTTTTAAAAATTGGTGTCACAGAACATAAAATATACTTATTTTAACAGACTTTATAATTGTGAGAATTTCTTATTAAATATTCTGCAGCACCTTATTTTAATTTTATCCTTTAATATAAAATAAAATCATCGCCTAGTTTTAACATGTTGGTTAGTGACAGTTTTACCATTTTAAATGATGCCACGATGAATGTATGTTTAGATAAATCTTTGATTATGTCTAGTATTAACATGTAAAAGTATATTTATGTTTAACTTAGTTATTAGTGAGGTTGGACATATTTGTATGTCCAGGGCCTGTTTTAGGTGATTGTCACAGCTCCTGACACACCTTGTCAGCGTTAGGTGCTGAAGGAGAGCACCTGGCATGGTCTCTGTGTATCTTCCCAAACAGGCAAAGCTCCGGATGGCCCTGGAGCTGGTGAGAAAAGAAATGGAGGAGACTCTGACACAGGAGGCCAATGTGGGGAAGAAAACTGTCATTTGGAAGGTATGGGAATATTGGGGCTTCAAGAGGCATGTCTGCCTAAAGGTTCCAAATTTGGGTTATCCAGCCATCTCTCTGTGCCAACACACTTGTTCCATCTACACATGTGCCCAAGAAAAACACCCCTGTGTCATCCTGGATAATCTCACCCCCTCAGGTTGTTAGACATCCGTGTTATTATCCCTGACAGTACCATAAGCTGAGTCACAAAAACAGCTTTGCCCGTCTTGATCTCTCCATAACTCACTGCTGCATTCCTGATATCTAGGGCAGAGTCTCAGACTGCCACTGTGATCTTACAAATGTATTTGTCGGATGAACGAAAAATAAACATTTAATAGCATTGATGTAGATGTCATTCAGCTAGAAGGGATCCATTTTACACTGAGGAGGGTGACTGAACTTTTAGCCTCCTTCCAGCTGTACATATATGTGTTCTCTCTTCTATGCATCCTTGGCTCATTGCTTCCTTACCCATTCACACACACACACACACACACACACACAATGATGCCCAGCACAGTGCTTGCCACAAGGACACTAATAATGGTTTTGAACTGAACTAAAGTTTTAAAATTCCATGGTCTCCACACACACACACACACAGAATGATTCTGTCTAGGGCAGTTTTGCCATTCAATGGACATTTTGCCGTATCTAGATATTTCTTCTTATCACAACCAGGGATGAGTGGGTATGCTACTGGCATATAATGAGTTGAAGCCAGGAATGATAAACACCTTACAATGCATAGGACAGCCCTCTCACTCCCAATTTTCACAACAAAGAATAATCTGGTCAAACAGTGTCTATGTAGATTGAGAAACTATATATAGAAACTATACGTGAAATGTTAATTTAAAAATTATATACCATATAGAGGACTTATTTTATTCTTTGTCCTCCAAATACCCCATCTTCTACATTATTTTCTATGTTTTTCTAATTCTTTCCTTCTTCTTTTCTTGAAAAAGTGGTCTTATCCTGTATCCTCAGACAGATATTTCCATAAGGACCACTTTTGCTATGTTTTTCTTCTGTGATGTCTTATGTTTTCCATAGTTATGTATTTATATGCAATGCTAAACATTTATTGATAAGTTTTCTTCTTTTTAGGCTAATAACCCAAGTCAATTATTTTCAGTCCTGACCTGACCACAGACATACAAAACCAGAAACTCCACATCGAGACCTCAGTCCTATGTTTTTTAAAACCTCTACTGGTTATTCTAAAGTGGAAATGATGCTAGAATTACTGTTCTAAGCCAAGTAAAGCTCATAATCTTTACCAGTGAGAACGTGGCCATGTGAGCCAAATACAACAGGCTCAGGTTTGATAAAATAACCTGTAAATTCTACAAAAACCTTCCTCCTTCCTGTATCTGTAGACATAATTGTAGTAGTGAAAAGGATGATGTGAGGGAAAGATGAGTTGCCCCCAACCCCACTTTCACACCCTGCATATGACCATACATCTTTTCAGTGACAGAGTTGTCAGACCCACCCCTCAGCAACCTCCTACATGGGAGAGAATTACATGAGTTGTATTCTCAGATCACATTATGAAATTCAGAGCTGGTTCATTTTAAAGCGATGAGGATTATTAGAATTTAGTGGCTTAGAAAGTGGTAGGACAAAGAGGAGATTGGAAATTGTGTCACTAGAATGAACACTTGTGGAAACAACTGAATTATGAAGAGAGATTAGAGAGGCCTGGGTTTGTAAACATGAATAAGAAAAAGCTTGGAGACAGAGAATGTGCACATGAGTCCTATGAGGTTTGAGGAGAACTACTGTTGATTTTTTAAAGGTGACAGCTTATGCTCTTTAATCAAACCATGATGCTATATGTTTAAACATGGGCTATGGAATCCAAATGCCAAGAGACTGTAGGAGAACAATTTAGGACTCAGTTTAGAGATATTTTTTCACATACCAGTCTCTATAATGTCATATTTTAGATAGAATAATGCTATGTCAGAGTATGCTCCTTCAGTCTATTCAAAAGATGTAGCTGTGAGATTTGAGTGGAAATCAGAGTAATTCCATGGAGCTCACCCTGATATTGGTTCTGGTTCCGAGGACAGCTTAGCCCTTTCCTGGCTGTACAGAGGGCACTCGCCTTAGGGCTCCACGGTCACCTGCTGGAAGGAATGTGCACATTCTCTCATCTCTAAGCCTTTTCTTATTCACCTTTACAAACCCAGGCCTCTCTAATTGCTCTTCATAATTCAGTTGTTTCTACAAGGGCGATTCCTCTAAGAGTAAATTTTAACTTCTGTTGTGAGACTGTTCTATGTTGGTGGCTCCGCTCAAGGACTTAGTAGCTTTTAATTCTAAGGCCCACACTGCTCTGTTCCCACATTCTGTATATGGTGCTGAAACTTGAATGTAAAAGTACATCATTACCTAGTTCGAATCCAACAGTCTTTCTTAAACTCTCAGTTTGATAGCTCTGCCAGGCCACCACTCATGTAAGTGGCCTCCGGTTTCTGGGTGCATTTTTCAAATGCAGCTGGTCAGTTCACAGGGTGCAGGAGCTGAACTCATGCAGACCTGGCCTGTCCAGTCTCCTCTCAGTCCATGATGGTGGCAGCCAGGCACTGCGTTCCATTCTGGCGTTCTCGATGTCACTCCAGGAGAAGGTGGAAATGCAGAGGCAGCGCTTCAGGCTGGAGTTTGAGAAGTACCGTGGCTTCCTGGCCCAGGAGGAGCAGCTGCAGCTACGGAGGCTGGAGCAGGAGGAGAGGGCCACCCTTCAGAGGCTGCGGGACAGCAAGAGCCAGTTGGGCCAGCAGAGCCGGGCCCTGAAGGAGCTGGCTGAGGAGCTGGAGGACAGATGCCAGCGCCCGGCCCTGGGGCTGCTGGAGGTGAGGCCAAGGGGACAAGCAGCTGCCTGCCGACTGCTCTTGAGGGATAGGACATCCAGAACTTACTAGGACAGTGTCTTCATCAGAGGGACTCTACAGAAACATCTAAAAGGGTGCCCAGTAAAGAGAAAAACTTAAATGTTTTTAAACATTAAAATTAATTGGATGATTTATATAAAATTAAACAGGAAAAGGACAACCTACATTATGTTGGCTGAAAAACACTTCATAAAACTTCACAGTCAACCTGTCAATGACTACATTGCTGTATTTAGTAATGGCCAATCCAAAAAGTCTTTGGTAACCTGTCTCAAGAAACAGCCAAACAAATAAATAAATTTTAAATTGTCCAGCTAAGAATTTTCATGTTAAAATTTAAGGCAAATGCTAATTCCTTACCCATCTCACATGCCTATTCCAGGCACAGCAAGAAGGAAGCACATAGGCTCTATGCAGCTTGCTCACAACCTACGTGGGTTATTGAATAGACAAACAGCAGGGAGAAGGAGATACTTGTTTTTATTCCTAGTGAATCAGAAATGTCCCTAGTGGATGCATATCATGGTGACAGAAAGTCTTTGAGCACACTTTATTTTAGCTCATTCCCAGGACTCATTCATGATTTCTAAACTACTTGGCATCCTCAGACAAGTACAGTGACTCAAGGGCACTGGTCGCACAGTGGTCATTAAATGAAGGGATTTACAAAGCATTTTATTTAATTTGTCCCATTTTGTTTTCAAGATGTCTATAAGTAAAAATAAAAATTGTTGTTGCTGTTGCTATACATTTTTTCTTGTGAGCAAACTAAGGGTCAGAAGGGGATTATTTTAAAAAAATTTCAGACAGTAAATAAACACAAGAACTTCAGTATTCTTCAGCATTTTCAATAACAATCATTATTTATCATATCTCAAAACACAACTTATTTTAAATGAGCATTCATTAGTGCCAAATAAATATTTAAAAGATTTATTTTTTAACAACTCTTAGGGAGAATATACTCAAATAATTTATTTTTATTTTTATCCTCACCTTTCTTCCCCAGTACCAATAAGCTACATTTTACACCCCGTGGTTAAGACCAAGGCCTGCCAGTCCCATGAAAAGTAAAATTAATCATTTATCTGCTTTATAAAAATTAATCTGATAGGTGATTATCTTTAGAGGGAGAGGAGAAATGTAATGCAGTTGATTTATTTAATAATCTGCCTTGAGATAAAATGTTGCTAGATATGGATGACTCCCATTTTTATCCACTTATGTAACCTACTTGCATATGAGTCCATAGATATGGTGCGATGGTTCAAAGAATGAGGAATTTGGGGTTTTCTTATAGAGATATTGAGAATAACGTTTTATGTCTATATCTTTCACTATTTCTCATATAAATTCTGCAGATATTCAAGATCTGTTTTTACCCTAACCCTACTTACATTTGTTGCAAAATGTAACTCTTAAAACATCCAAATGCCGATTATAAGTTTGGAAAATAGTTAAACTAGTAGATATCATGGGTATAAACCAAAATTTCATGCAGTCTAATTCTATTCTAATAGAGACAAACTGATTCTATTATTTTAAATTTATGAGAAAATTCAACAACAGCCTATTTTTGGCTTTTATTAAGAGAGATTCATGTCTCCTTAATCGTTTTTTACCTTAATCGTTCTTTACCTTAATCGTTTATGATTTCCAATAATTCCTAAAGAGATGTTCATGGTTTGTCCCGTGTCTGTCAAAAGCAACTTGGAGGTCTTACACCTGCTTCCATTTTTCTTTCACTTTCAGGGTGTACAGGGTGCTCTGAGCCGGTATGTTTGCCTTCCGAAGCAGAGGATGGGTTGGGAGAGGCCTAGGAGGTTGGCGGGGGCCTGAAAGCTCTGGGTTCTGTGCTCTTCTCAGAAGTAAGAGTGTCCCACGGCTGGAACCGGAGACCATCCCTATGGAACTGAAGACACGGTGCTGCATCCCTGGGATGAGAGAGATGCTGAAGAAGTTCCAAGGTAGGCTGCATCTTAGCATGGGGACTGTGGTGCCTGGGACCTGGCTGTCCCTGCACCAGTCAGTGCAGTATTAAGCAGAACCCAAAATTTGATGAGTAGAATCACCAAAGTTTTATTTTGAGATCATGTTTTTAGTTTATTACTGGATCGCAGAGACTTCTGTTTCACATCATCTCATTCTTGGACGTGCAGATAGAGTGCAGCTCCTTCCCTTGGCTAGTAGCCTTTGGTGGAAGAAGGTCACCATGAGCCACACACAGCTGCTGAGGCCGTGCTGAAGTGATGCACAGGCTTCCAGCAGAAGTTACAGGTGCGGGGGCGGGGGGCGAGTCTCATGGCAAAGGTAAACGATAGGGGAATGGGAGAGAGCACCATGCCCAGAAGAAAGGGGGCTGGAGAACCTCAGAGTCCCGGACACCCATATAAACTGCATTTGATTAGAACAGTGGGCTTATCAGCTGTCACATGAGTAACATTAGTTCCAAAAAATGTTTCCTTATTTATAAAATGCTAAAAATAGTAATGTTTGAAAGACTAAGTGAAATGCATTTGAAAACAAAACAAAAACAATAATATGAAAGCATTACAGAGTATTAAATAATAAGTTTGGTTTATTTTATTATGTCAACTTGGTGAGTTGCTTAAATTAGAGAGTTTAAAAAGCCACATAAAAATAACTGACTGAATGTTTCTGGCTTTTAACATTTCTTTTTTTTTTAAATCCAACTTATCCCAAGCAATGAAAATACACTGTTACTTACATTATACAACATAGTGGTTTCAGTACTTAATGGGAAACAACTTTGTCCCATAATGAGAAAACCTGTCTTTACCAGTCTTGTTCAATGATTTAATCTATATTCTGATAGACAACAATAGGAAAGTAATACTGCATAAACCGTTGCAAGTTATTACACTTTCAGAATCTGTGTTCTCATATTTCCAATTACATTTACTGCATCAAATAATCAATCATTTCAATAAATAGTACTATATTTTTATGCTACTTTTCTAAACATTGGAATATAGCACTGAACAATAAAATCCTACAGATTCATAGCTTCATGTTGAAAATATTTACTTACATTATGCAATATACAGAAAATGTTAGAAGATGACACAGGATATTGAAAAAAGGCATAAAGTGAGGATGACCAGAAGTTATGGGGACAGGGCATCCACTTTTGAATTTTGTGATAGGGAAGACCTCATCTGATAGAGGGTAGACAGCAGATATCAGATCTGGAGGAGAGTGTTCCAGAGAAGGATGGTGGGAGGTGTTCAGGAGCCCTGAGGAGGCCCAGGCTGCAGTGGTCAAGCCTGCAGTGCAGGACCCTATGGGCAGGCCACTGAACAGAACGCTTTACCTCTGAGTGAAATAGGAGGTCAATAAACAGTTGTATGTGAAGAAATAGCACACTAGGGTTAATATTTTGTGGGATTGATTGAGAATCAATTACAGAGGGGCAAGGCTTGAAGTGGAAAAAGCAGTTAGGATCTTAGCAATAATTCAATCAGAGATGATTATGAATTGAAACATAGTGCTGGTAGTGGAGGTGCTGAGAATGGAGAGAATTTGCATATATTTTGAAGATAGAGCTGGGAAGACTTGCTGCTCAGGTAGACCTGAGGTGTCAGAGAAAGGAAGTGGTTTCCAGGTTTAAATCTCCAAAATTGATATAATAAGGTTGCCATTTACATTGATGGGTGCGGCTGCGGATAGGACAGAGGAAGGAAGCTGGAGTTTTGGACAGTGTTGTGAAGAATGTTCACTATCCAAATGTTGATATCAGGTCATTTGAGGAATTCACAAATATGGACTTTGAGGAGAAAGGTCTAGGCTGGAGATATGCATTTAGAATCAGTAAGCATATGATTGAAATATCACTAAAGCACTGAGCCATCCAGCCCAAGAACTCACTGAGCTGAGAAAAAAGAAGAGAGATCCCAGCTCTGAGGCCATTGCCGGGATGGAGAAGAAGAGAAAGCAGGCAAGGAGACCAGGGAGGGGTGGCGGGCCAGTAAGAGAGCAGGGAGGGAGGAAGCACGCTGACTGGTGTCAGGAAAGGAGAAGGGAGGTGTCCCAGGACAGAAGGATCCTCAGCGGAGAAGCCATTTAAGATGCCCACCCGCTGGTCACTGTGGAGGTCTCTGAGAAGATGGGCAGGAGCAGATTGTTAGGGTGTTGTTTGGCTATGGTGATTAAGTTTAAAAGAGAAGGGGTAAAGAGAGGAACTGGAGATGGACTTTATTAAAAACCACTTCACAGATTTATTTTCTTGTAAATGGAGTACAGAAGTGCCCAGAAGCAAGAATGATGTAGGAAGACCTATCATATTAATAGGCTGACACAATCCTACAGAGACCCACATTTCCATCCCTATTATTTGCAATTTCTAGAGTTTAGGGAAATTACATAAACTCTTTGACTTTGAATGTCCTCATCTATAATGTGGGGGTGATACTGGCCACCTAGAGGGTGGTTACATGGGTCAGCATAGATGATGTGCTACATGAGTGATCCACTCAGGTGTGGGTATCAATAAAACATTACTAGAAGTGACTCAGAGACAAATAAAAACAGCAGTTGTAGTAGTGGTATTTGATATTACGATATTAACAATTTGACTATATTAATGAAATTTACTTTTTTTGATTGTTTATAAAGAGAAGACATCAAATATTTTATATCTTTCCTTTGCATTTAGATTTCACATGTAGATGTTCTTGTTAATTATGTGTATAAGTAAAATTTCAGGTCAATTGCCCTGGGATTTCACAGTATCAGTATTACTTTCCTATTGCTGTGTAATGAATTGCCACAGACTTACCTGCTTAAAATCACAGCTATTCATTAGCTCAAAGTTCTGTAGATCAGACCCCCAGGTAGGATCGGCTGGCTTCTCTGCTTAGGGTTTCACAAGATCACTTAGCCTGTTGGCCAGGCTAAGCTTCTATGAATGGCTTGGGGAAACATCACTTCCAAGCTTATTCAGGTTGTTAGCATCACACATTGCCATGAGGCTGTGGGACTGAGCTTCCCATTTTCTTACTGACTATCAGCTGAAGGTCTCTTGCCTTTCTCTTCATGGGGCAACACCTGCATCTTTAAAGTCAGGGTGAAAAATCAAATATAGATCTCCTTGACTTTCTCTTCTGCCACCAGCCCAATAACTAGAGAAACCTTTCTGATTTTAAAAAGGTTGATGTGATTATATTTGACCCACCCAGGTAGACTCCCCTCTTGTCATGAGGCATAATAGCATTATGAGAGTGCCACCAGGGTCTGAGGGGCACGGGGGCTGTCTCTGAATTCTGCCTACCACAGAAACATGGCCTTGAACGTGATGGATTTACTATTAACTAAATTATCCTATAGTTTTTGAGACAAAAAATACATCTCAAGGGGTATTTAATTTTTATTTTAAATGTGAATGATACTCCTAATAGCACCCAAGTGCTTTGGGTGTAGGTTGGAGGATGCTGACCAGTCATGCACTCACTGTCTCATGGCGTTGGTGCTCGTGTTTTCAGTGGGTGCTAGTGAGCCCTGGATCATGTAGAGGTGGCAGTGGGATACACCCAAAAGGGATGAGGAAGATTCCCAGTGACCCACAAGGTAAAATACTTATTTTGTTTTCTCTAGGAGTGGTTAGAATGAAGAATGGTATGTCTGCTCAGTATCAAGCTTTTACCAGCCTTTTTCATGCTTTTACATGTCCCCCGAATTATTTCCCCAGTTGATGTAAAGCTGGACCCTGCAACAGCACATCCAAGCCTCCTCTTGACTGCTGACCTGCGCAGTGTGCAGGACGGAGAACTGTGGCGGGATGTCCCCAACAACTCGGAGCGATTTGACACGTGGCCCTGTATCCTGGGTTTGCAGAACTTCTCATCAGGGAGGCATTACTGGGAGGTCATGGTTGAGGAAAGAGCAGAGTGGGGTTTAGGAGTCTGTCAAGATGCAATGCCAAGGAAGGGGGAAACCACGCCATCTCCTGAGAACGGAGTCTGGGCCATGTGGCTGCTGAAAGGGAATGAGTACATGGTCCTCGCCTCCCCATCTGTGCCCCTCCTGCACCTGGAACGACCTCGTTGCGTTGGTATTTTCTTGGACTATGAAGCTGGTGAAATCTCCTTTTACAACCTCACCAGCGGGTGTTACATCTACACATTTAGCCAGCTGTTTACTGGTCTTCTCCGACCTTACTTCTTCATCTGTGACACGGCTCCTCTTGTCCTGCCACCTATGACAGAAGCAAAATCAGGAAACTGGGCATCTGGGGGTCATCCTGACCCCTCTTCTACCATTAGAGATGACCATTCCTAAAATTTTGTTCCCCAGAAGCACTCCAAGCGCAGCGATGCTTCCTGGAGTAGAGTGGAAGATATGCAAGTGTGAAAGAAGTCTCAACAGATGTCCCCATTTAAGCCAGCACTTAGTTACCGTTGCTAAGGACATTTTTCCATGGGGACAAAAGACAATGCATGAAATATTTATTCTTGGAGGAGAGTTGTGGAGCATAATAATATTAGAAATAGAACAATCTCATTTCTCCTTGTCTAGCTGGCTCCACACACTTCCTGGTGAATGTCTCCAAATGGACGAATCTTGCATTAGACAAAGATATCTACACATTCATTATCATTTCTCATTCCTTTTGTATCCTTTTATTCCAAGTTGCCCGCATCTTATCCATTAGGAATGGTAGTTCTTAAACTGAGAACTGTCTGGTTTCATTCCTACATCAGAACTGCAGTTGTGTTTCTCCTTCTCTTCTCTCTTCTCTCATTCTCTCCCTTCTCTCTTGTCTCTTTGCCTCTGTGTCTGTTTCCCTCTCTCCCTCTTTCTTGTTCTTTACTTTTGTAGCTAATAAATAATTGCTAACCAAGTGCCAAAATGCTCGATGCTAAATGTTTAAATGATAAACAATTATTATTAATGGTAGATTTAGTAAACTTTAATAATAATCTGCCAAAACTTTAACTCTCCTCTTTAACTGCAGCAAGAATTTTATGGTGTTTCTCTCTTCTTGGAATATTTTTTTTTACTAAATCTTTTGCTTATTTTTCAATAACATACTTTCCAGTAACATACTTTTCTTTCTAAGTTTTTAAACATTATTTTCTAGATGTTTTGCATTTGAAGGTGCATATAGAATATAATAACTTTAGAAATGGAACGATCTCATCAAACTCTATTTCCAGATCTACATACTTTATTGATGAATCCTATATTAAGCTAAGATTTCTGCATTCATGTTTGATACACTTATGTGTAATCCTCAGCAAATGTTCTCCCCCTTGATCTCTCATTTGGGAACAGTGGCAATAATAACATCTCTCTCAATACTCTCAGACCAGGCATGTCCTTGGGCTTCCTTCATGTGTGATCTGGGGGAAAGAAGCACATGCTTGGGTGTTAACCACTCCATCACCAGGGTTAACACCTGAGTGCTTGAGTCACGGCAGTGCCAGTGCTTGGTGACAGGAGTCGTACTGAGAACATATACTCAGAGCAGTAGGACCTGTTCCCCACAGGAACCAGGTGACACAAAACCACTGGTCTGAGATCCACTTTCCAGGGACTCCACCCATTCGTCAGGACAAGGAAGCCTAATGGGCGAGAAGAAGGCCCACAGATAGGCAGGGGATGAACCAGGGGATGAACCAGGAGTCCCAGCAATGCCACCTTAGCCTCTGAAACCAGCGTCTTGGTCTCCACTATTTCTCTCGAATCCTGCCATCTCACTGTGTGTCTTATCATAATTTATCTTAGTCATTAAACCAACATAAGTCTTTCTCCATCCCTTGCATTCTGAGATTCATAGAGCTTTGTGCCTCTTCTGCTGTGACCTTTATCCTTCCCTTCCCAGTTCCTGAAACATCTCTGCTGTTTTCTCTGGAATTCGGGTTCCTTACCAGTAAAGTCCTCTAAATCCATATTGATTCCCTCACCTTCTTTTTACTTTCTTCTCCATCTTTTTCCTGAATGCCAGACTTCTATATTCTATTGTCTACTTGCCATCAAAATACACATTTTAAAGTCAACATACCTAAAACTTTAGCCTAAACTCTCCCCACAAGTCTTCCCCTAAAGAAAACACAGACACAGACACACACACACACACACACACACACACACGGCTTCTTCATCTCTGTGGATTGCACTCTATTCTTCCAGTTACTCGGGCCAGACTCTGGCCGACCCTTCCTTGACCTCACCAGCCCCACTCCATTCATTGGCCCCAACCACGCGGCTGCTGTACCTTGGTCTGGACTCCTCTCCTCTCCCTCGGGGCTCCTGCATTAGTTTCCCAACAGTAAGCGGGGCTGGGCTCCAGCCCTCCATGTCCATCCTCAGTGCAGCAGCGAGACTAAGCCTTTTAGTGCCCAAAATAGTAGTGCCATTGCAATAAATGATTGTCTTGCTGGAAGTGCACAATTAAATGATGGCACTGAATGTGTTTTGTGAAATGTGATATGCTACACTGGTATCATTATTATTATTTATAACTAGATAATCACTGACCAATAAAGTCATTTCAAGTGCTAAATAAGTAAAATCAATTTTTAGGTATAGAGAAAATTCTAATAGAAGGCTGAGTTTGCAGAGGTGACGGATTCTAGTGACACAATGACTTGCCATGTCCAGGTATAGTCCCACTGACCCTCCTGGAGCTTTGATTCCTTGTAACAACACAGTGATGTCTTGAATCGTGCATTGTCTCATACATACAACATACGCCACCTCTCTTATACTCACTAGAAACATGGGAAATGTTCTATAAAATTATATGGACTAAAACCTTTTTTTAAAAAAACATTAGACTCATGCTTTATGTGTTCTTCTTCATCCAAACTGCAGGGCAGGGCCACCTTCTCCCCCTATAGGGTGTCTTGGGGCTACTCTCCTTTCTATCACTTCCCTCTGTTGTTATGCACTGGACTTTTTTTTTTTCCTAGCACACATCATTATAAAGAATGGCTAAATTCATGAATAATGATTAAAAGTCAACCCTTAACATTAGATTCTAGTTTCTATGTTTAGCAGAAGACTGGATAACTTGTTTAAATAACTAATTTGATCATTTCACCCTGAAATCAGGTGACTGATTTGTCAAGTGAATTAACTAAAAGCTAATTATTCTAGCATGTTGGGAGGGACCTGAAGGAAGGGAATGGGAGGAGGGTAACATGTGGAGCTGATAGGAAGTAAAATAGCTTTATTAGACTAGGGCAGAAGGAAGTAAACAAATTTAGAGTGGTTATTTCAACTCTTAGTATCCCAAAGGGCAGAGAAATTGGGAACAGTGGGATTTATTAAACCCACTGCTCTCCAAGCATGGACCCTCCACACATGTTTCTGGGGAGCTGCTCTTCCATTCTTCAAGGAAGAGGGAAGGCTGCAGGTGGCCTGCATATGAACGGAATACACATTCTACAAGTCTCCACATTCAATGCACTCACCTACATGGAATATTCTGTTTACTCTCTGATTCTGTGACAAAATCTACCCAAAAGTACCCAAATAATTATTTCAACATATTCCTTAGTCAATTGACTCAAACAAATCTGATTATTCTCTGATATTGCCTGGCTGAGTGCAAGGACTCAATTTGTATTCATTTATACTTTATTATTATTTAAAATTTTAGCCCTGTGACATTATAGTTGCCTCTTAAAACACAGTCATATATACACAATCTACTATATCAGGGGTTCACACTTGTTCAGTTTCCCTAGTTAGTTTTTGAAACTAAAGTAGAAATTGACATATGCTGAATCTACCTTTCAATCCCAAAATAAAACTACATAAGTATATGAAACAAAATAGTTCACCCTGTTAACTCCTTAAATTAATAATAAACTTTCTGTTAATCAATGCACCCATAGCATTTTTCCACTACTAGGACAATGGGTTCTTTCTTTTTCATACATAAAATTCTTAGTAAAAAAAATGTCGAAACACTCTTCCTCTATTTTCAGTAGATCTAAGAAGGAAACAAAGGAGGTAGGATGGAACTGATTATGCCTCAGTTATATTTTAGACACATAATTCTTGAGAACAGGGGAAGGGAGCAAATAGCCCAGGAGTGTTTATGTTCATAGAACAACAATGAAGTAAGTCCCCAATTTGGTTTACATGAAGTAATAAATCCTTTTTAGATCAAGGGACAAATTCTCATGGCCCTCATTTTATGCCTGGACCCTGTGGGAACTGGAGAGCTTGATGTGACACGTGCCCAAAGCACACCTCAGAATCTCTACTAATGACCCCTGTGGTTTCATAAGCTTCCCAAGAGCACCATCAGGGTCCTTCTCTGGCCTTTCCTTGGGAGAGCAGCATCACTGGGGAAAAGTGCCACAAAACTCTCAGGACAAATACCACAGTCCACTCATTTGTAGAGGGCTGGGCCAGGGACAAGAGAGCATCTTCATTTTCTCTGCGTGTGCAGTCGCACCTAGGTGCAACACCCGTGTGAATCCAGGAGGGAGAAGACGGTGCCTGGAGGTCCTCCAGCTAGATCTGTGCCTCTGGATGTGTTACTTTTAATGGTACCTGGTAGCACACATGAAAGTGGTGAGTAGATTTCTGGATTCAACAGTTCAATTCTTAAGTTTGTAGTTCTTTATTGATTTGTTAATGAAAAAGCCATATAGAATGCCTCAAAGGAATAGAAAAATAGAAAATGAGGAACGTTTGGAAAGATTAAGTATTATGACAGATACAATGAGGTGCAAATCTATAGGCAAACATACATTACAACTCATGTTATTTAATTATAACATAACAATAAGTTACCAGTGCAAAATGATTTTTAAAGGATTAGATATAGTAGTGCTGAAGAGACAAAGTATAAAGAAGCCCAAAATAAAAGTTTTTTTTTTTTTTTTTTTTATGTTGGTACTGGAGTTTGTTAAGAAAAGACAGATTTGTCAGGAGGACTGGGAAATGAGATCTGAGATGTGAGTTTCATTAAAAAAAAAAGCATCAAAAAGGGGATTATCAGCCTCCTAGGGGAGGATGGGGAAGTGTCACTCTTGGCTGGGAAGACATAGTCCTTTCTGCACTCTGGAAACAAGTGTCTCAGCTTCTGCCATCTCTCATTGTAGCCACAGTTTGGGTGAGTTTAAAACCTCTTTAATTCAATATTAAAAATGCTTTGGAAATGAACTAAAATCTTTAATCATGTGACCACCTGCCCTCCAGGAACTGAAAAACACATTTCTTTGACCTGTGGTTCCAATGCGGGTGTTCCTGAGTCAGACCGGTGCCTGAGGGAGGGGATGTTGACACTGTGTGACCAGCATCCACAGGGGGGACACCTCCCCCTCTGGTGCACTGTCAGCCCTCACACTCCCAGGTACACAGATGAGACAAAAGCTGTACAAAAGCGATCGTCCACTTCCTGCAGGTGCCCCGCTCTGCTACCTGCAAACGCACTCAAAGTCAAGAAAATTCGTGCGTTCTCAGTCACTAGACCAGGTCCCTTGCCTCTCCCTGAGCCAGCCCAGGGCTGTCAAGCTTAGCGCAGGACGCTGCCTGCCGGTCCCTTAGCTTTGCTGCCCATGCAAAGGGGACTTGGACGCCACAATGAGCAAGTTAACTGTCCATTTCTTCAGCCTCTCCATTGTGCTAAGTATAAAAGATGGACGTTGCCCCACTGCTCCTCTTACCGGTGGAATGGTGACAAGCCCCGTGGCGTACAGTAAAATCCGCCACGTGAGAGCACAGGCGCGCAACCGGGTTGACGCGAAGATGCTCCTGGCGGTTGTGGAAGGGTCTGTGAGGACGCTGGGCGCAACAGGGTAGCCCACAAGACTGACCCCAGAGCGCTGCGGCGCGGGCGAGAAAACTGTCGCCCGCCTCCCAAAGTAGGAACGTGCGGGGACGAAGTGCCGCCCTTCCCAGAACGCTCGGAGCCAAAGTCCGCTGTCCTCCCGGGAGGCCGCGTACGCCCGACGGATGTGTGCGGTAGGCAGGACCCGGCGACACCGTCCTGTCTGCTTTCCAGACGCCGGTGTCAGCATGACTTTCTCTCTCAAAGGCCTCAAACCAGCCCTGAAGTGTCACTGCGACCTCACTCCGTCCACGGGAGCTGCGCCCTGTCACTGCATTCCACTTCCTTCTTGCTCCTCGGTCTACTTTTCTCTTATTTCGCAGAATTCACATTTTTTGGATCAGGAAATTGTGCAGCATACATATAACATTATTCTCTCTCTCCTAATTGCATCTGGTTTTTAAGAACTAGAGTACTTTTTCCTTCCTAACTTCTTTCCTTTCTTCCTGCTTATTTTCCTTGTTCAGCTTATATAACTTTAATGCAGTAATTTTCACATAAGTGTAGAATGCCTGGCTTGTGTAAGTGCTACCGTATGTCAGCTGTTACTGTTATTAGTGTCAGTCTTCCTCTTCAGGTACAGTAGAGATGGACGGAGCCAATGAGAGCACCCAGGGAAATTTCATCCTTTTGGGGTTCTCTGACAACCCCCACCTGGAGGGTATCCTCTTTGTGGTCATCCTGACTGCATATCTCCTGACCCTTGTGGGCAACACCACCATCATCCTGCTGTCCCGGCTGGACCCCCACCTACACACACCTATGTACTTCTTCCTCACCCACCTCTCCTTCCTGGACCTGAGCTTCACCACCAGCTCTATTCCCCAGCTGCTCTACAACCTGAGTGGACGTGACAAGACCATCAGCTACACAGGCTGTGCCATTCAGCTGTTCCTGTTTCTGGCTCTGGGTGGTGTGGAGTGCCTGCTCCTGGCTGTCATGGCCTACGACCGGTTCGTTGCCATCTGCAAGCCCCTGCACTACATGGCGATCATGAGTCCCTGCCTCTGCCTGGCCTTGGTGTCGGTGGCCTGGGGCTGTGGGGTGGCCAACTCCTTAGCCATGTCCCCAATTACCTTACACCTACCCCGCTGTGGGCACCACAGTGTGGATCACTTCCTGTGTGAGATGCCTGCCCTGATCCGGTTGGCCTGTGTCAACACAGCTGCCATCGAGGGCACCGTCTTTGTCCTGGCAGTGGGCATTGTGCTGTCCCCTCTGGTGTTTATTCTGGTCTCCTACGGCCACATTGTGAGGGCCGTGTTAAGTATCCGATCGTCCTCAGGAAGACACAAGGCTTTCAATACCTGTGGCTCCCATCTCACTGTGGTCTCCCTGTTCTATGGAAACATCGTCTATATGTACATGCAGCCAGGGAACAGCGCCTCCCAGGACCAGGGCAAGTTCCTCACCCTCTTCTACAACATTGTCACCCCGCTCCTGAACCCCCTGATCTATACCCTCAGGAACAAAGAGGTGAAGGGGGCACTGAGGAGGCTACTGCTAGGTGACAGAGAGGTAAAAAAGGAGTGAGGGCTAGTGGGGGCCAGCATGCCTAATCTGGCTGTCATCTCCAGCAGGCTGTTGGTGACACCTGGGACTATTCAGTCAGATTGTGCTTCCAAATGTGTGTTTCTTTTCCTGGACTTCTACAGGACTGTTTCCATTCCAATGTTGTATGTTTAGTGAGTGGACTGCATAACATGTACCATCCAAACACCGTCTAGGTGATCTGTGCAGCAGGTCCACAGCACAGCCTGAGATGAGGAGCTGCAAAGAAAAGTGTTCACAGTTTACACCTGAGTGCCAAGTGGGACACTATCTTTCTTAATCAGTTTTTGCTTTTCTTGTTTATTTTTTTGTTTATTTCTAATTATTGAACAGCTTCATGTGTATTTTCGTCTAAATGATCACAATTTGATTACTTTCCTTAGCTGACAGCCATCAAATGTGGGAATGCAGGAAGTTGGCTGTTGTTTCCCATGTCCCATCCAAAGCGTTTCATAGAGCAACACTTGGCTTTTCCAGTTTGGCATCCAATTTCTAGCATTTTCCACAAATGCTAATGTATGATTCTGGATAAACCAAGAAGTTAACCCATAACAATGATATGTGAGTCATTTGATCTTAGGGTATCATTATTTCTCAGGTATATTTTTCTTTTATTAGCGAGGAAGACCTAAAATCCCTGCTATGAGTCAACTGCTCTCAATTCATCTAATAGCCTTTGCATTTGTTAGAGGGCAACACGATCCTCATTATCCTCCTTGTGCCCATGTTGTTCTTGAGGCTTTGAAGTTAAATCTTGTGCTCAAGTAGAACAGAACCAGTCATTTACTCCAAGATCTGTCTGACTCCCAATTAATTTTTTTTCTATTCTACATAAACTTTCAAAGAGCAAAAATCCTCAAGCATTTAGAAATTAATGTCAAAAGAGCATGATTTGTTCCCATTCCTTGCAAAACAAACCAGAGTGTAGGGGATGAAGAAGTTTTTCTGGACCCTTGGAGGGTCCCTGTCTGGATCTGAAGATTAAACTGAGAAGAATTACGTGTTACATAACACAGAAGACCCGAAGAAGTGGTTTTCATGCCAAATTTGATGAGGAGTTAATGTAAGGAAGAGGCCAGAGAATTAAAAGGTTAATCAAGCCACAATCAGAGATCACAATATCCTGATCAACCCTGCAGCCAGGTCAGGAGAACACCTTCAGAACAAAGCAAGATCTCTGCTGGGATTGCTAATAGCCCATTCCCCACACCTGTGAGGGGAAACTAGGAACCAGGAGTTATTCCTTATGGCTAAAACTATGGGGGGAACCTATGGATTAAAGGCAGAGAATTGCCTGTAGGCCTTCCACTCTACATATTCTTACCTTTTCACTGCTACATACTAATTCCCCTTCCTCACTGTATATACATATCAAAGGAAATGGGTTAACAAAGCATTTTAAACTATAACTCACAGGAACTAAAGAACGGTATGTAAACTGAATTCCCCTAACACTTAGGGTCCCTTTCAGTGCCTTTACTCTGTCTCTCTCATGCCCCCTCTGTTTCTTACTGCCTTTCCATGTCTCTCTCTATTGTCTCACAGTCCCTCTCAGTGCCTTTACTCTGTCTCTCTCTCACTGTCTCTCTTACTGTCCTTCTCACTCTCTACCTCTGAGAGGAGACCACGATCTGTCTATGGAGTGCTACTCCCTTTTTAATAAACTTTCCCCTTACTTGGGAAAATTTGCCCTGTCTTGCATCAGAGTGGACAGTGATAGACAAATATAACAGGACAAAGGGGGCATGAGCTAATATAGCAAGGCCTGTGTTTAGATTCCTCTCCATGTCCCTGTCTTGGACATAAGGGGGTACCCTTCCTCCAGGAGTAGAGAGGACACTTCTTACCTTGATGCAGGACAGGGCAAATTCCCCTGATTAGGGGAGACCAAGCCTTGCACCAAGAAAAGAAGAGGGTCCTTTGGTGGAGAGTGGAGAAAGAATGCAACACACACACCAAAGTTAGAATCAAAAGGAAAGTTTATTAGAAAAAGGGTAACACTCCACAGAGTGTGGTCTTCTTTCAGAGGCAGACAGAGAGATGGACCAAGAGAGAGGTGGAAAGAGTAAGTAAGACAGAGTCTTCAGGGAATTCAGTGTATATATCATTCTTTAGTTCCTGTGATTTATAGTTTAAAAGACTTCGTTAACCCATTTCCTTTGATATGGACATACAGTGAGGAAGGAGAATAGTAAGTAGCATGAAAAGGTTAAGAACATGTTGAGTGGAAGGCCTACTGGCAATTCCCAGCCTTTAATCCTTTAGTTCCCCATGGTTTTAGCTATAGAGAATGACTCTTGGTTCCTGGTTCCCTTTTACAGGTGTGGGGAATGGGCTGTTAGCAATCCCAGCAGAAATTTTCCTTTGTTCTGAAGGTGTCCTCCTGGCCTGGCTGCAGGGCTGATCAGGATATTGTAATCGCTGATTGTGGCTTGATTAAACTTTTAATTCACTTGCCTCCTCCCTGCATTACATTTTTCTCATGTACAATAGTTTGTACTTTCCTTAGTTGTCGAATTGTCAAATGTGATATTTCTCTGATATGGGAAATGTAAAGAAATCTAAGATGGCTACCCTGTCTCGGAGGAATTTTAACAACCTCTTCTCCCTAGAACACTATCTTTCCTGCGTATGAAGCAAAAGATCACTAAGTATGTGGAGGTAATCAATGTATAAATCTACCTGTCTGCCTTTGTTCGGGGCTCAGACTCTGGAGAGTGACTCCTCTGAGCCCGCCCGCGTAAATAAACTTCCTTTGATTCTTAGTTTGCTGAGTGCTGCTTGGTTCTTCTGGGTTCACAGGCCAAAATCCACAACATTTTGGTTCCCTGACTGGGAAACCCAACCACGCTGGCCCTTTGAAGCTACTGATTTGTGCACAATGCCAAGATGCTGGTTGTCGGAGGCAACTGAGGAACTAGAAGGTGCGCCCCACCCCAGTTGGGTGGTCTTGGGCACAGCCGCGCTCGGCTGGCCCCACTCTGTTGTTTCCCCCGGACTCTGAGCGGCAAGAACAAGGAGATTCAGCAGATCCACATCGGACATGGACAGGCCTACCTTGGGACTCAGAACAGATGCAGGGTGGCCCCTTTGACAGGTCTGAGCACTGTGACTATGCTGGGGCTCCCCTGGTTCCTCTGGCTTCTTCTGTGAGACCTACATTTAGAAACATCCCTGGGGTCAAAGAGCTCATGCCATTTATTTATACACTTGGTCTACAAGATTAAAACATAAAAAAAAATACTCTCATGTGACATTGGTCGAGTAATTGTGTTGTGGCTGTATTGCCAACAATAACCTTTCTTGCCACTGTAGCCTTGCTGGTAATGGCATATGATCAGGATCTCTTGTGGACCAAATGGCCCTATGGACATTTTAGACAAGACCAAATATTCACTAGTTACTTTATATTATATAATGTAATGTAATGTAATATAATGTAATGTAATGTAATATAATATATAAATAACATATTGAATAAAATTAGCATATAAGTGTGTGAATATATAATTAAATATATGTAAAAATGTGTTTAATAAAATCATCTCAATTCGTTTTTAATAGATGTGTTGGTAAATTTAATAAAATGTACACAATTAATTAGATGTATCGAAAGAGTTTAACTATATACTTAGTAGATAATATTATGTAAATTGTAGAAATGTAATAAACTTCAGCAAAATAATTTTTTCAATGAAATGACATGTTAAAACAGATAACATTTGTTGTTTGGCCCAGTTGTTCTTTAGTAGCATACCCTTATCTGGGAGTCTTCCCCAAAACTTGAAAACAATTATCCACAGACATATGCACTCCAATGTTCATAGCAGCATTATTGACCATGGTCAAGACATGAAAATAAGCTTAGTGCCCTTTGATAGTTGATTAAAGATGCTGCAGTACATATATTAAGAACAGAATATTACTCAGCCACAAAAAAATGAAATACTGTCATTTACGACAACAAGGATGGATCTTGAGATTGTCATGCTTAGCAAAATAAGTCAGACAGTAACAGTTGAGAACCATATGATTTCACTCGGATGTGAGACATGAAACTGAAAGCAGCAAATGAACAAGAAAAACAGACAGATACCCATAGACACAGATCACATTTTAGTGGTTACCAGAGTGAAGAAAGGAGGATGGGGAGCTAGATCAGGGTAAAGGGGACCAAATATATGGAAATGAAAGAAAATTTGACTTCAGATGGTGAACATACAATGCAGTATACATAATTATGTATTATTGAGTTGTTACTTGGAACTTATATAATCTTATTAACTAATGTCATCACCCCAATAAATTTAATAAAAATAAAATCAAAAACAATAAATACCATTTGGCTTTTTCTCCAAGGAACTGGCAGAGACAAGCTTGAAAACATTTGGGAGTTTTCTGTGCCCCTCCCCATGGCTGTCTGAGGCCCCCCTGCTTATTGACCAGGATACAATAGATAATCCCAGAGAAAAATTCAGTCATTACTGTAGCAGGGACAAGAAAACAAACAAAAAAAATATTTGAAATACCCAAGAGTACTCTGTTTTTCTTACCAAGGCTTGCCTTCAGGAGAAAGAGTTCAACCAGTCCCTAATACATGGACCATTATCAGACCCCATCTGACCCAGGGAAATAAGAACTCCCAAACTTCATTTAAATGTAACCTTTGCCAAACAAAAAGGAAAATACTTCACTCCTACTCTCTCTAGACATACTGTTCCTTTCTGAGAGGGAGAAAGAAAAGCCTCTTTCAAAAATGTAGCTGGAAAATTGAAAAGCCACATGCAGAAAAATGAAACTAGACTGCTATCTATCACCATGCATCAAAATTAACACAAAATGGATCAAAGACCTGAATATTAGACCTGAATCAATAAATTACCTAGAAAAGAAAAATGCTATCAATTAAAAACTTGAAAAAAAAATTGAAAATCATGGAATAAAGAAAAAAAGAATGGTTAAATAAAACCTTTTATTTTTCTTATACTTGAACGATGTAGTTGATCACAACTTCTTCAAAGTAATAATAGCAACAGTGTAATATTTTATATATGATTTTGTATATATCAGGTATATACATATGTATGCTTATATGTAAGTGAAAACAATAGTATCAATAATATAAAGATGGGAGGGAAAAATTATAATTATTTTCTTATCATAAAGTGCCCACACTATTTTTGAAGTGGTATAGTGTTATTTGAAAGTGAACTTGGATTAGTTATAAATATATTTTGCAAATGCTAAGACAACAAAAAGAAAAAATTATTTGAAAAATTATGACTGGTATGCTAAAAAAGAAAAATGAAATAATAATAGCGCTCACTAAAAATGAAACATATCCAATTAAAAAATGGGGTTAGGACTTGAATAGATGCTTCTCCCAAGAAGACTTACAAACGTCCAACAGAGATATGAAAAGATGGTCGACTTCACTCGCTATAAGGAAAATGCAAATGAAAACCACAATGAAATACCATCTCACACACGTTAGAATGGATATCATCAACAGCCCAGGTAATAACAAGGGTTGAAGAGGTTGTGAGGAAAAAGAAATGCTCATACACTGCTGGTAGGAATGTAAATTAGTACAGCCACTATGGAACACAGTATGGAGGTTCCTTAAAAATCAAAGAATGAATTACCATGTGAATCAGCAATCCCTCTTCTGGATATCTACTCCCCAAATTTAAAGACATTTATCCACAAAGATATATGCACCCTGATGTTCATTGCACAATTATTCACAGTAGCCAAGACATAGAAATGACTACAGTGCCTTTCCACAGATGATTTGATAAAGAAGATGTGATACATTATACAACTAAATATTAGTTAGCCATGAAAATAGATAAAATACTGCCATTTGTGACAATATGGATGAATCTAGAAATTATCATGCTAAGCAAAATAAGTCAGACAAAAAAAATTGAGAACCATGATTTTACTCATATGTGGGACATAAAACTGAAAGCAAAAAATGAACAAGAAAAACAGAAACTCACAGACACAGACCAGAGTGTAGTGGTTACCAAGGGAAAAGGGAGAAGAGAGAGTTAGATAAGGATAAAGGGATCAAATATATGGTCACAGAAGATGTGACTTCGTGTGGTGAACACACAATGCAATATACATAATGATGTATTATTGAATTGTATGCTTAGACCCTATATGATTTTATTAACTAATGTAACTCCAGTAAATCTGAATAAAAGCCATTGCAATGATGGAAATAAAATTGACCAATTCCTTGAAAAACACAATTTTTCAAAACTCACACAAGCAGTGAACTATATGAATAGGCCTACATCTACTAAGTAAATCTAATTAATAATTAATAAAACCTTCCACAACAGAAATTACTGGCCTATTTCACTTCACTAAAATCACATCAGACTTTTAAGAAAGAAATTACACCAATTATACACACTATCATTCAGATGATAAAAGGAATATTTCCTAACACTTTCTATAGGGCTATAACTACCCTAATACCAAAATCAGACAAAGGCATTATAATAAGAGAAATTCTCTCTTATAAACATAGATAAAAAATCAAAATATTAATAACAAATAGATGCAATATTATATAAAAGTAATTATATACTGCAACCAAGGGCTATTAACTTCAGGTGTGAGGCTTGTTAAACCTTCAAAAATTAATAAATTTAGTCCATCACATCAATAGGCTGAAAAGTAAAATCACATAATCATAGCAGTAGATATACAAAAAGCATTCAACAAAATCCAACACCTCTTCATACTTAAAACTCCCAGTACACTAGGAATGAGAAAATTTATTAACCTAATTCACAAAACACCTATAAATTATAACTAAATTATAGAATGATCAACCTGGAGAACCATCTGAAGACTAACTGAACAAAGTCCTATAACTAAGGATATAAAGAAGAAACCATGTCAAGACAGGTAGGAGAGGTGAAGATGTGAAACAGCTTAACCCCACACCCATGTGTGGTGGTTGAGAATCAGTAGGGATATTTTGGATGCTGAGATCCTCTGCTGAGGAGGGAAGGTCCCAGCCAAGAGCTCCAGGACCAGGAAGAGGAGTCCCCACAACATCTGGCTGTGAAAACCAGGAATTCAGTCCATCTGGGTGAGATGGAGAGCAGCGTCCTCTAAAAGGGCTCGCACACAGACTCACTGGCTTGCAGGCACTCACCCTGGACTCCAGTGGAAGGATGAGGATGTGAGTATTGACAGAGACATATGGGGGAATTTGAATTGTGTGGCTTTAGGGCGAGGGCTGGAGGAATAGCAGTCAGTCTCCCACTGTTAAGTTCTCCTCTGACATGGCCAAATCTGAATCTGCATTGACTTGGTGAACACCACTCACCCCATCCTGGCGACTCCCTGAAACCCCCAACTCACCCAACTCGCACATCCCCGGAGGACAGTTCAGCAGCAGGCAGCTGGCATTCACCAGTGCTGCAGTCTTTCTGAAAAAAATTATCAAAGTTCTATAGTCCACAAGTGGATGATGATGGCCTCTGTGTGCCTTAAGCATTTTGCTGAGTGTCCTCTGGTTCAGCATTGGCACCAATATATTTTTTAAATCAACAATTACTTTATTTTTTTAATGTTTACTTTTTAATTAAAGTTGACATTTAACATTATTTTGTGTTAGTTTTAAATATACAGCATAGTAGTTAGACATTTACATAATTTCCGAAGTGATCCTCAAATTAATCTAGTGCCCACCTGGCCCCTTGCATAGTTGTTACAGTATTATTGACTATATTATTCATGCCATACTGTACATCCCATGACTATTTTGTAACTGACAATTTGTACTTCTTAACCCCTTCCCTTTTTTCACTCAGCCCCTCAACACTCCCTCCCATCTGACAATCACCAGTTTGTTCTCTGTATCTATGAGTTTGTTTTAATTTTCTTTCTTTGTTTTGTTCTTAAATTCCACATATAAGTGAAATCATATATTTGGCTTTGTCTTTCTGACTAATGTCACATGGCCTTGTACTCTTTATGTTCAAAATGTTGTCACGAATGAAAGCTTACTTTTTTTAACACTGAGTAACATTTCATCATATATATGAACCATAACTTCTTTATTCAGTTGTCTACTGATGGGTGCTTAGGTTGCTTCCATTGGCTATTGCAAATAGCGCTGCTTTGGACATAGAGGTGCATAGATCTTCATGAATTATTGTTCTGCTTTTCTTTGGATGAATACCCAGAAGTAGAATTGCTGGGTCATAAGTAGTTTTATTTTTAATTCTTTGAGGAATCTCTCAACTATTCTCCATAGTAGCTGCCCCAATTTGCATTCTCACCAACTCTACATAAGAATGCCCCTTTCTTTACATTCTCTCAAATTCTTGTTTTCCAATATTACTGATGATAAAAATTCTAACAGGGATGAGGTGATATGTATTTGTGCCTTTAATTTGCATTTCTCTGATGATTAGTGACCTTGAACATAGTTTAATATGTCCATCAGCTATCTGTATATCCCCTTTTAGAGATGCCTATCCAGGTCCTCTGCTCATTTGTTAATTGGATTGTTTGCTTTACTGGTGTTGCATTCTATGAGTTCTTTATTTTGGGTTTCTTATTTAATTTATATTAGCTTTAAGTACAATGTTTAGACATTTCTATTATTTATAAAGTTATCCCCCGACTGCTCTGGCACCATCCGGCACTACACTCTATTACAATAATATTGATTATATTCCCTATGTTGTATTCTATATCTTCATGATTGTCTTGGAACTACCAATTCATACTTCATCCCTTCATCTTTTTCAAAACAACTCCCCATCCCAACCCCCACTAGCAATCACCACATTGTCCTATGTATCTGTAAGTCTATTTCAGTTATTTTGTTCATTTCTTTTGTTCCTTGGATTCTGCATATAAATGAAATCATATGGTGTTTTTCTTTCTCTGTCTGACTTATTTCACTCAGTATAATATTTTCTAGGAACTAAATGTCACAAATTTGTTTGTGTGGTGTATCTCATTAATAGATCTGCATACGTTGAACCATCCCTGCATTCCTGAGATGAAGCCCACTTGATTGTGGTGTATAATATTTTTAATATGTTGCTATATTCCATTCGTTATATCTTATTTAGGATTTTTGCATCTGTACTCGTGAGAGATATCGGTGTGTAGTTTTCTTTTTTTGTGTTATCTTTACCTGATTTTGGTATCAGGGTAATATTGGCTTCATAAAATGAATTAGGAAGTATTCCCTCCTCTTCGATATTTTTGGGGGGAGAATTTGAGAATAGGTATTAAATCTTTGAATGTTTGATAGAATTCACTGGTGAAGCCGTCTGATCCTGGACTTTTATTTTTTGGTAAGTTTTTGATGATTATTTCAGTTTCCACACTGCTAATTGGTCGATTTAGATTTTATAGTTCTTCTTCATTCAGTCTAAGAAGGTTGTATTTTTCTAAGTACTGGTCCATTTTTCTAGGATATTAAATTTGACATTATATACTTTTTCATTGTATTCCTATAAGATCCTTTGTATTTCTGTGGTGTCTGTCATTTATCTTCTTTCATCTCTGATTTTGTTTATTCGTGTCCTTTAACTCTTTTTTTAAAAATGAGTTTAGCCAGGGGTTTAGCCAGAAAGTCAATTTTATTAACCTTCTCAAAGAACCAGCTCTGTGTTGTATTTATTTTTTTCTACTGTTTTTTTTGTTTGTTTATTTTCAATTTCATTTATTTCTGCTCTAATTTTGATTATATCTTTTCTTCTGCTGACTTTAGGCTTCATTTGTTCTTTATTTTCTAGTTTTCTAAGATGAAGCGTTAGGGTGTTTATTTGGGCTCATTTTTATTTTTTGAGATAGGCAGGTAATCATATGAACTTTCCTCTTATAACCACTTTTGCTGTGTCCCAAAAGTTTTGATATGTTGTACTATCATTATCATTCGTTTCTATGTATGTCTTGATCTCTCTTTTTATTTCTTCTCTGACCCAGTCATTATTCAGTAGCATATTGTTTAATCTCCATGCATTTGTGGTTATTCCTGATTTCTTTCTGCAGTTGATCTCTAGTTTCAAGGCATTATGATCAGAGAATATGGTTGGTATGATTTCAACCTTCTTATATCTGCTGAGGCTATCTCTGTGTGGTCAATCCTTGAGAATGTTCCATGTGCACTAGAGAAGAATGTATAAGCAGCTGGTTTGCATGAAAGGCTCTGTAATGTCAATTAGGTTCAGTTGATCTAATATGTCATTTAAAGATGTTATTTCCTTATTAATTTTCTGTTTGGATGATCTGTCCATATCCGACAGTGGGGTATTTAGGTCCTCTACTATGATAGAGTTTTGGTCTGTTTCTCCCTTTAGTTCTCTTAGTAATTGCTTTATATATTTCGTGGCTCCCTGATTGAGAGCATAGATATTAATAAGTGTTATGACTTCTTGGTGTATGATTCCCTTTATCATTATGAAGTGTCCCTCAGTATCTTTCTCTACCTTTTTTATTTTGAAGTCTATTTCATCCGATATTAGTACTACTAGTCCTGCTTTTCTCTGAATGTCATTTGCTTGAAATATCATTTTCCACCCTTTCACTTTGAGTCTATTTTGTCTTTGGAACTGAGATATGTCTTCTGGTGGCAGCATATGATTTAGTTTTGTTTTTTGATCCAATCTGCAACTCTGTGCCTTTGTATTAGTGAGTTCAGTTCATTTACATTTAGGGTGATTATTGAAATACGATGCTTTTCTATAACCATTTTATGTTTTGCTTTCTCATAGCTCAGTGTTTCATTGCTTCCTTGTCCTTGTGTGTCTGTTTTTTTAGTTTGGTTGGGTTTTATGGATTGTCCCTCTGATCTTTCTTGTTTTATGTTATATACTTCAATTCTGAATCATTGGTGTGTGATTACCATTACAAATATGTAGAGGATAGTTAAATATATGTACTAGTCCATTTTCTTCTGCAGGTGCCTTATCTCCATTCCCCTTTGCAAATTTGGATCTGAATCCTCCCTTTTCAGTCATTGTTGTCTCAATTTGTCCCTACGTATGCTGAATGTTCATTACTATCTTGCTATAGCAAATCTCTTCTTATTATTTAAACTTATAATGCCCTATTCTTAATAAGGGTTGTACTCCTCTGTTTCTATTTGCCTGGTAGTCACCTTAATACTAGTTATGATTTTTTTTTCATTTTGTTTTAGGTGAACTGACTCCTTTCAGTATTTCCTGTAATACAGGACTTGTAGTGGAGAATTCCCTCAATTTTTGTATGTCTGGAAAGGTCTTTATTTCTCTGTCATATCTAAAGGAGAGTTTTGCTGGATACATTATTCTTGAATATTAGTTCCTTTCATTTAATAGTTTGAATATTCGATTCCATTTCTTTCTGGCTTGTAAGGTTTGTGCTGAGAAGTCCGACGTTAATCTAATTTTTTTATAGGTTACCATCTTTTCCCTGGCTGCCCTGAGAATTCTTTCTTTATTTTTATTTTTGATAATTTTAATATATTGTGTCTTAGTGAAGGCCTTTCGGGTTGAGATCATTGGATATTCTGTTCACTTCTTGAATTCCAAGCTCCAGCTCATTCCTTAGATTGGAAAATTCTCATTAACTATTTGTCTGAAAATGCTTTCTAATTTCTTCTCCTTTTCCTCCTCTTCGAGAATGCCTATTATTCTTGTTTCTTCTCCTGATGGTATCAGCTAATTCTTCTATTTCTCTTTCATTATTTTTCATTCTTTGGTTTCTATCTTCTTCATTCTGATTTATTTGTAGATTTCTGTTTCGTATATCACTGATCTTTTCCTCCATTTGGTCGACTATTACCCAAGTTTGATATTACATTTTTCATCTCTTGCAGTGTGATCTTCTCCAGAAGTTCTTTTTGGTTTATTCTACCTTTTGCTTGGAGCACTTAATTCTTTTCCATTTGAGGTACTTGTTAATAGGAAGTAGTTATTACCATTCTTTATTTCTATTTTTGATACATATTTTTCTTCTTAAAGAAGTCCCTGCTACATTTCCTATAATACTGGCTTGGTGTTGATAAATTCTCTTAGCTTATTTTTGTCTGAGTAGTTCTTTATCTCTGCTTTAACTCTAAATGATATCTTTGCTGGATAAAGAATTCTTAGTTGTAGATCCTGGGTTTTCATCACATCGAATATTTTATGCCAAGCCCTTCTGTCCTACATAGTTTCTTTTGAGAAATCAGCTGCCAGTCTTATGGGTGCTCTCTAGTAGGTAACTAATTGCTTTTCTCTTGCTGTTTTTAAGATTCTATCTTTGTATTTAAGCTTTGGCATTTTAATTATGATGTGTCTTGGTGTGGGCCTCTTTGGATTCCTGATTTTTGGAATTTTCTGAGCTTCCTGGGGTTTTATGTCTATTTCCTTCACAAGGTTAGGGAAGTTTTCCATCAATATTTCTTCAAATATGTATTCAACATTTTCCCCTCCCTCTTCAGGTACCCCTGTGACATGGATTTGTTACTCTTAATTTTGTCCCATAGGCTCCATAAATTATTATTATATTCTTGATTACTTTTTTTTCCTGCTGGGTTTCCTTGTCTTCCCCATCCTCTGTATCAGTGGTTCAATCCTCTTCTTCCTCCATGCTCTTGATTCTCTCTAATGTACTCTTCATCTCGAATAATATATTCTTCATTTCTGACTGGTTCCCTTTTATAATTTCCATTTCCATTTTTATGTTTTTTACTCTTTGTTAAAATTCTCACTGAGTTTATCTACATTTCTCTTAATTTCTTTGAATGTCTATATAACCAGTGTTCTGAACTCTGCATCTATTAGATTGCTTGACTCCATTACTCCTGGATCTCTGTTCTATTCTCTCATATGGTTTCTGCTTCTTTGTCTTCCCATTTTGGCTGCCTTTTTGTGTCTGTTTCTATGTACTAAGCAAAGCTCCTAAGTCTCCAAGTCTAATTACCGTAACTTTGTGTAGTAGGTGTCCAGCAACACAATTCTGAGAGGGTTTCAGCTGCAGGCCAAGTTTAGCCCCAGCTTGTGCCCCTCCGAGGTGACCTGTTAAGATTCAGCAAGCAATCCACAGATGCTGTGCTTATAGTTGCTTCAAGAAGGCATACCAGATGCTGAGATCAGCAGCCTACAGCATAACTCTTGGTGCTGCTAAGCAAATGGCACACGACTTGCCAAGGACACAATTGAATGTGCCTTGAGTGGGGCTGTGAGTTGGGGGAGGCAGAATTTCGGGTAGCCTCTGGATGGAGCGACCTCCGTTATCCAGTTTGCTGACATCTCAGCTATGGCGGCACTGCGTCCATGCACTGGGAGGCTGGAGAGCTCTACACAGGAGCAATGGGTACTGCCCAAACTTCTTCCTGGTAGAAATCCTTGCCTCTGGCACTCTCTCCTACAACCCAGTGCCCCCCTGTAAGTCCCTGGCATCAGCCGAGCAGCCTGCCTAGCACTGGTGTTCAGAGTAAGAAAGTCTGTCACCGTGAAAGTCCGGTTGCTTACACGGCCCCTTTAAAGGTGTCTACAGCTTCTGTCCCACTCAGCTGCTTGGGACAAGACAGCCTCACCTCTTCTCCCCTCCTCTCTTCAACCATTGCAGGGTGTTTTCTTATTTCTCTCCCTGGTTGTAGGGTTTCTGTTCATATAGACCTCCAGGCGACTATGCTTGCTCTTTGCTCCATGTTTCCATCTCAACTTTGATGTGGTCTCAAAAGAGGAAGAGCAAAGTGACTATCATGTATGGCATTTTTCTCAGTCTCCCTCTACTAATATTTTTAGTGTTTCACGTCAAAGTAGCCAAATATATATTTTTGTTCAAAAGTGCATGAAACATTTCCCAAGATAGACCCCATGGTAGGCCACGAAACAAGTTTCATTAAATTTATGAAAACTCAGGAGTGATGTCAGAAACATATAGGAATCTTGTTTTCTTATCCATTTAGCCACTCTATCTTTTGGTTGGAGCGCTTAATTCTTTTCCATTTGAGGCGCTTGTTATAGTGTTGTGTCCAGAATAACCAGACCCAACTTGAGTGCTCTTAACCAGGAGACAGTTTATTAGCCGGTGGCTGTCCTTGCAAAGGAGCAGCCTCGAAATGCCAAGATACAAGGTTTTTAAGCCCCAAATCCCATTCCTCATTCTGTCTTAAACACAAAGGTCCATCTTTCTCCTATTCACTACCTGTCAACCCACTAGTCAGGTGTGCAAGCGGGAAGTACAGAAGCAGAAAGCTTGTGTTAGAATGTTATGTTCCTATGGGTGATTGCCTATGTTCCCATGGACAATAGCCAGTGTTCCCATGGGCGATGGCCAAACAGTAATTTTCAGCTTATATACAATTGATTATTTTTCATGCCACGCAAGCAAGCAGGGTTACACAGGCTAAAATTGGCAGTTAGCGTATGAGCTCATTGTTACAAGTTTCATGATTAACAGAATGTGGTTAGGGGTTCCAGAAACTAGGCCTAAGTTATAGACTTCCTTTGTCCAGTTTCAGGTTTTAATTATTCTTTAACCCTTTCACATTTCAGCAGGCCATTACATTCCCCACTGGTTTTCTTTAGAATGACTCAATCTTCGAGTCAGAAGTCGGGATTTCTGGCCAATGGGTCGGGGCTGACGCTCCTAAAATTAAAATCTTTGCCCCAGTTATATTGGATTGGATTAAACTCTTAACCCATTTGATCAAGCATGGCCCAAAGGTCAGTAATAACAGCAGAATTATCAATGGTCCTGCTATAGCCGACAATAACGTGGTTAACCAAGAGTTTCCATTAAACCAAGATTCATACCAGTTGCTTCCTTGTTTTAACTTCTCATTTCTGTCTTTTACTCTTTGTCTAATTAATGCTAAAAATAGATGATTTACAATTTTCCTTATACCTAGATTTATCAACTCTATAAGTGTTAGTATACACATAAGTTCCCTTTCCTTGTAAATCTCCCAACGTTACAGATGGGTTTTTGGTTCCCCAAGGGCAAATAGTAACATTAGGAGATGTTACATTCCTAATAGCAGTTTGATCTGTGCCAAGGTTAGCAATGACACCAAGTCCTACATAATAAGGTGGGGCAGGGTTCAGACAAAACCAACAATTCTTTGTAGCATTTGAGTTACTGTCATTAGCAAACTTATAAACATTATTCAGCACGGACAAGACAGATTCAGGAGTATCCCTGGGGGGTCTACAAGGCTGTCTAGGTCTATGTCCTTTGTTGGCATTATTAGTGCTCCTAGTAATTGCTGACTGTGTAGGAGTTAAGGCGTTTAACCCTCCGTCATTAGGCCTAACAGGACCTAGAACTAACGGTGGCATCCTGACAGGCTTTTTCTGTATTGTTATTAACACTCCAGGATCAGTTCCAAAAACATACAACCTTAATCCCCAGGGTTTTCCAATCACCCAAGATGGATCTTCCCAATTTTTGACAGTAAAAATGATAGGATTGCATTTCCCTGCTGTGGCACAGGAAGACTGACTAGGTCGTGTAAGAGTCAGAAAGGGGTCTGTGTTCTCCCAAGGGGCTATGGTTTCACAACCCCAATGGCCACAATAATATTGGTTTAGTTTATGGCAAGTGCTTTGGCCTTCTCTGGGACACATATATAACTGTACTTGTTGAATACCTCTTTCTTTGTCCTCCCTGCCACAACCATACCAGGGGCCGGATAAAAATTAGCTCCTGGACCTCTAGGCAAGTCATCACTTATAAAATTAAATTTCTTTCCTAATATATCACACAAATCCACATGAAATGTAGGCTGGTACATAGTCTGGTTTACTAATATGGGGATGTCTGTTTCTGATTTAATCAATTCCCATGTAGCCTGTTGAGGTTGATGAGGGTTCCCTTTTACATTATTGATAACAATTAACCCAATTATAATTATTCCCGCGAGAGTCTTATCTTGAGTGGATCCTCTGTGGGTGTTGCCTTCCATTTCTCTGTCTCCGGGGGAGGTTGAGCTGTCTTAAGGCGGGTATGGTGAATCCAATGTCTTTTTCCTGCAACTTTGACAGCCGTTGGTGTGGTCAGGATTACTGGAAACGGACCATCCCACCGGGGCTCTAGGCTAGCAGGCTGGATCTTCTTTATCCACACCCAATCGCCTGGATGACGTGGGTGAGGCTGTGATGTCCCCGGAG
>NW_006443124.1:18074548-18093870 GCF_000325575.1 Pteropus alecto
GTTTTGAAGCACCAAATCCCATTCCTCATTCTGTCTTAAACACAAAGGTCCATCTTTCTCCTATTCACTACCTGTCAACCCACTGGTCAGGTGTGCAAGCGGGAAGTACAGAAGCAGAAAGCTTGTGTTAGAATGTTATGTTCCTATGGGTGATTGCCTATGTTCCCATGGACAATAGCCAGTGTTCCCATGGGCGATGGCCAAACAGTAATTTTCAGCTTATATATACAATTGATTATTTTTCATGCCATGCAAGCAAGCAGGGTTACACAGGCTAAAATTGGCAGTTAGCGTATGAGCTCATTGTTACAAGTTTCATGATTAACAGAATGTGGTTAGGGGTTCCAGAAACTAGGCCTAAGTTATAGACTTCTTTTGTCCAGTTTCAGGTTTTAATTATTCTTTAACCCTTTCACATTTCAGCAGGCCATTACAATAGGAAGGTAGCATATAAATGTGTGTGAATATGTAAATATATGTGTAAAATGATGTTTCTAATAAAATTCATCCCATTTTATGTTAATACATGTTTTGGTAAATTTAATAAAATGTACACAATTAATGAGTATGTGTGGGTGCAGTGTATCTATGTACTTAGTGGAAAGTAATATATAAATTATAAAAATGTAGAAAACCTCAACAAAATAATTCTTTCAAAAAATAAAATGTTAAAATAAATATCAGTTGTTTTTTAGTAGCTACCTCTCTTCTGGATATCTACACAAAAACTAGGAAACAATTATCCTTAAAGACATATGCACCCTGATGATCATAGCAGCAGTATTCACCATAACCAAGATTTAGAGATTACCTAAGTGCCCTTCCATAGATGACTAGATAAAGAAAATGTGGTACATATATACAATGGAATATTACTTAGCCAAAAGAAAGATAAAATGATGTTCATTTGTGACAACATGGATGGATCTTGAGATTATCATGCTGAGCAAAATAAGTCAGACAGAAAAAGTTGAGAACCATATGATTCACTCATATGTAGGACGTAAAACTGGAAGCAACCAATAAGCAGTATAAAGCAGAGACTCATGGACACAGAACACACTTTAGTGCTTACCAGAGATGAGGAGTGAGAGGAAAGGTAGATAAGGATATAAAGGGTCAAATATATGATGATGAAAGGAAATTTAACTTTGGGTGGTGAACATGCAATGTAATGTACATAATACATATTATTGAATTCTCCATTGAAACCTATATAATTTTATTAAATAATGTCACCAAAATAAATATTTAAAAAATTAAAGAAAGAAAATATATGAATAACATTTGGCTTTTTCTCCAAGGACCGGGAGAAAACTGGGAGTTTTCTGTGGCCCTCCTCCAGGCTAGCCTGAGGTCACTCTGCTTTATTAATGACTTTCTCTTTATTATCCTAGTCTCAGAGGACATTCTCCAATGAACACCAATCAAACAACAAGTATTAGAAATAACATCCTCGAATTGAAACCTAGAGCGAAGGCTGCAGATGTATCTAAAATGAAAAGAATAGATTTGAGAGGTGAGTTTGCACTTTCATTAGAATATACTCATGGAAGTTTGATCAAGAGATGTGCAGGGCACTGCCCAGAATTTAGGAAGACAGAGACCCATTGCTTCTAATATGTGTTTTTATCAAGAAGCATGCAAATGCTTTAGGAGCATTTTGATTATAATTAGTAAAGAATTTACCTTTATTAAGTAAAGAGATAAGAAACTGATAAATTCACATCTCATTAACAAGATTTCAAAAGAAAAAGTACATTATTGTTCTACAGTGTATCAAATTGCTATATGTAGATTTAGAAATAAAATTCAAAGAATTAGATGGCTACTTCTGGACATTTTTAAGAAAGTTTTATTTATATCTAAAACGTACATTATCTTCAGTTCTGATTAAATATTTTGTGATCACAAATATTATACACTAGACGAAAGGTGAAAAATGGTAAAGTGTTGATGTTATATGGGAATTTCTTCCTTGAATTGTGGGTACAGCACACAGCCCTCTCTCAGGGTTGTCACATTCATGAAATGTAGGCACTGGGAGCATAATGATATCAGGTGATGGATGTGAAAATAATAGAACAGGGGAACTAAGATGAAACCACAGACAGCAGGAGAATTTGTGTGTCCTGACTGACCAAAGGACCATATATAATAGGGTGTGATTAACAGGAGACTTAAAGTGTAAGACAGATTTAGTACATAAGACAATGAAGGAGAGAGGTCTCCAAGACCAAGGGAAAGGGTTTTTTTTTTTTTACAATTTTTTAAATAGGCTTCTAATAATAATGTTGCGATCATATTGATCATGCTATCTTACTACTTTATTTAGTAATAATTTTCAAGTTTCTATATATACTATATGTTATACTTTTAATTACTGAAAAATATTCATGCTTATGTTTTGTGAGTAGTATGATGAAGCTAGAGCCCGCTACAGAACCTCTGACATAGAGTGGGAGTTGGCAGCAAATGAGAGAATGTGGATGTAATGCTTTAATTCGGACTTTTTACTCTAAGTAGTGGAGGTGTCCACATGTAGCCAGCCACCTTATATAAGAATACACATTTTAATTACACTTTAAATCATCCTTTTGTTGGTGTGCTTGCATATCTGGAAGGCATGTCGCTGCATTCCAGATTTCAATTCACAGGCAAGTAGAGCTCAGAATTAGATTAGAGGTGGGTGGCAGGATGGCTGCTTTTTATACCGTGTGGGGCAGAGTGCCTAGAGGACCAGCACAGACAACAGTTTGTTTTTTGTTTAGTTTGTTTTCCAAGCTAATTCACAGACAAGATGTCTAAATTGGAATAGAAATGAATTGAGGGTTAGACTGAGAGTTATTAAAATGTTTTGAGCTTATGCAGTGCTCTTGCAGGTGGGAACTGAATCAACTGGCTGCACAGCTGACCTAGAAGGTCAAGGTCACACCTGGAGCCATCTTCAGTAAAAACCCTGGAGGGTGTGGTTTCCTGAGCGCAGTTGTGCCAGTCAGGGCCGGTGGTCACAGGGTGCCCGGGGCCTTAGCTCAATACTGACTATCCCCCTGCTATTGGCCTTGTGCACTCACTGAACACCCAGAAAATGGATGCATGATGGCAACGCAGGCAACCTGGGACTGCTCTTGTGACTCAAATAGGAGCATAAAAAAAATAATAACACTTTATCATTGCATAGTCTTAGTAGAAGACAATGTGCAAGTGATAAAGACAAAGATAAAAACTAATAAGATCAAAGCTATATTAATTTAGAGTTTTTTTAAACAAAACTGAACTTTGGGCCTGATAGTTCTTTGTCTCTGATTGTCCTGTGCATTATGTAATGTTTAGCAGCACCCACTGTATGGCATAGTGACAGCCGAACACATCTCCAGACATTGCCCAAAGTACCCTGGAGAGAGGGCCGATTCACCCCTCAGTTAAGAACCACTTGCTTAACTGATAATTTATATATCAGATGGACTTAGCACTCACCATGTAGTTTCTCATTTAATAATTTTGTACCTGTTCATTTGCAAGCAACAGGAAAGCTTAGAGAATAAAATTCAACAGATCAATGTCACAGTCCTACTAAGACACAGTAGCAGACGAATTTCTGGTAAGGATTACTGCTGTTCTGCAAAGTCATACATAAAAGAAAGGAAGCCAAATTTTGAAATTGATTTTTATTCAGGACACAATTCTACATAGAGAATCAGAAAACAGGAATTCTCGAACAGCTATACATGGGGTTGCTGTGTAGTTTTGAAAAATGAATGCAAATTTTTGTGTTTGTGCTTTTTTTTTTTTTTTTTTTTTAGGAGAGGCAACCCTTGGTCGACTTCACATATTGCAAGGACCTTGTCAGTTTACAATCCCTTATTTTTTATTTTTTACACCTGGTCTTCCTAGGTGGTCTCCCATCCAAGTACTAACCAAGCCCACCCTTGCTTAGCTTTCGAGATCAGATAAGATCAGGCTTATTCAGGGTGGTGTGGCCATAGACTGTGTTTGTGTTTTTTTTAACAAATCTGTGTAACAATGCAGGCACATTTTGAATATCTGTACCAACAATAAACACATAAACTTATAACTGAGATGTTTTTCTCAATACAATACTTCCACTCTTTCAAGGAAAGGTATAAGAAAAATGGAGCTATGCAAAGAAAGTAGTTACAGAAAAGTGATATGTGTCACTTTCAAACTTAGGAAACCACCTGAGGATAGAATGTGGGCGTCTGCAGCCCGAGTTACAGAGCCAGGGCGGGTGGTCTTTGGTAATCATAAATTCCTAGATAGGGACACTTTTTGTTTAAAATCAACATATGGTTCAACTTCAGTTAGAGTCCCTGAGGTATTATATATATATAAGTGATACTGCGAAGCATGTATTATCCACTTACTAGAAGCTGGTGTGAACTCTTGGGTTGCTACAGCACACCAGTGAAAACACAGCAAGAGCAGAATAACTGAGGAAGTATGTCTCTAGGGAGATGTGAAATATGAAAGCTTTAAACTCTAAAACATTTTTATTGGGGAATAGAATAACTTATTAAATACATTTTCTGTTATCTACTTCCTAGTGTGAATAGAGAATTCATGTGTAAATAGTTTTGGGTGGCTAAAACATGAACCTCACATTTCTGATTCACCACTTCTCATATGGAAAGGGATAAGGATATGTTTTTAGCTTGTGATATAAGGAAAGTCACTTAAATTCTCTGAATATCAGTCAATTCTTTTACAAATATGGACGGTAATACCAAACTCAGAAGCTTGCTGTCAAGTTGGCATAATTCCTGACACTTGTCAGGATGCCAGCAGCAATAGATTCATGTCTGAATCTTCCCTTACACTTACAAATTGCCCAGGAGCATGGTGTGCCCTTTATCTTACCCAGTGTATAACATTAGATAGCTGTTATCTGTTTTCTCCTGTTGTTGTAAAAAATTCTAATGCATAAGTGTCAACATTTTTAAGGTGAATAAAAGTAATCAATGGAGGTGAAAGTTTCTTTTAAATGAACTTTAAATAAGTTAGTTATTATTATTTAAGTGGCTTGAGGCCAAAAAAAAAACTCATAAAAAATAATCTAATAGTGGTTTCCCTGTCCATTCAATAATTCTCTTCTCTTCAAAATATACACTTAATGGGTATGAATGATCCCTTTATTTTAGTGAAGCCTTTTATTTTAGTGAAGCCTTAGTCTAAAAGGTATAAATAAAAATTGCACACTCCATGGATGCAGTACCAGGTCTGATGAGTCACCTGCTATTTCCATGACCTCCTTGCATCCTTCACCTTCTTTGGATGTCTGTGATACTATGTTAATCATAATACCTGTTAAATCTTTCCCTGGAAAGTCCTTTTTTAGAAAACCAATGATAAGCAGCGATAGTAAAAGTTATTCCTAACACTGCCTTGGCAATAGGGTAAATAATTCAGACTAATGTAAATATATCTTGATAGCAGCTTAATATGCTGTGTCTTCTACAGAAAACCAAAGAACATTTTCAGAAAAAAATGTTTGCTTTTTCTCAGTTAGTATATCATGTGTTATCAGAGTGGTTCTCATTTAGTTTGCTGGATTCTGTGAATGCTGTGTCAGTTGTGGCTCAGACTGTTCGATTCTTAGAAATAGTATGATAATTTAAGTCCCTATATTTTTTGTTCACATTTGTAGAAATATCCTAATCATACATAAGTACTCCTAATCAATTTTCTAATTACCAATCTCTTAATTTTTATATTCTTCCTTATTATTATTATAATTTCCTTTTTTACTAGCCTGTTTACATCAAACTTCCTGCAAGAGTTTTTGATATTTATTTTTCAAAATATTGAATGAATCATTTATATTGGCTAATCTTTTAAATTTTTGAGAACACTCATTTTGGTGGATTAATATTATATAGATTTCTAAAGATGTTACGTTTTATTTTAAAATATTTGTGTCTACATTTTTTTCCTTTTGATTGTTTGTTCTACGTATATTTTAATCCCCTCTTTCTTGACTTCTTCTAAAATCTCAGAATATATGGATTTAGAATTCTGTATGAGTCATACGATAATTTGCTCATCCCAGTTTTTCCAGGACTGGGATGAGCAAACGAAAGAACCCTTTTGTTTTGGGCATACCGGGATGATTGGAAGCATGATGTCAACATTTTCCTACCAGTAGATTTTTCTTTGCAATACAATTTCCTCCCATCCCCAAGGTTTATTGGAATGTCAAACCTTTTCCCCATCAATTGAATAACTATTTTTTCATTCAAATCCCTTCATCTAAAATGCGTTAAAATCTTCCATCTGACATTTCTTCCTTTATTTTTTAGTCTTCAGAGAATTAACATTTAATGATTTTGAGACGCTGAATAATGTCAGCTGCAGTGCACATGGCTTACAGGAGATCTGGAGAAGGGTCTCCCTTCCACGAAAGAATGAGCAATTGAAATGGAAGGATAAAAATGACGATAATAGAAGAATCCAATAATCTGAACTATTAATTTGTGCCTGATAGTATTAGGAAATAAACACTGGTTTTTTTCTTAGCTCATGCCACTTACTGACAACTGACTTTCAGGAGGGTTTACTCAACAATGTTAAACACATTCATATCAAAGAGCTAATCTAGCTTCCCAATGTGAGGAAAAAATGTTACAATTATGTTTCAAATGATGAGCAAAAACTAAAATCCTGAATATAGGAAAAAATGTCACCTTCTGTGTATCATTTAATTCACTAGTACAATAGACCAAACACTTATTCATTTAAAATGATATCCATTTGTGCTTATTCTTGGAATAAGAATTATGCTTATGTTTAATTAGAATATTTGCAATTTATGATATAAATTTATGAAGGGCAGACAATCATATCCTATTCAAGTTGGTAGAGATATTTTCCTTTCATTATTTCATGTAGTCTTAAAAAACACTTGGATGTAAATACATACCACATGACCTTATGACTTTGGATAACAGAATGGGATTCATTTTGTTTTTCAAAATAAGAAACTTTGATTATTTATCTAAGGAACTGGATATTTACTGAAATATTTAGAGTTACATTAAAAGCAATAAGTAAAAAGCTAATACACAGTTCACATTTCTTTATTTACAATGCACTCGTGCCTTTGTCTCTTTCAGGAAAGCCAATGAATGGAGAATTACAACCAAACATCAACTGATTTCATCTTATTAGGGCTGCTCCCACCATCAAAAATCGGGCTGTTCTTCTTCTCTCTCATTGTGCTCATGTTCTTGATGGCTCTGCTTGGCAACCTGTCTATGGTCCTCCTCATTGTGCTGGATGCCCACCTCCACACCCCCATGTACATCTTCTTGAGCCAGCTCTCCCTCATTGATCTGAACTATGTCTCTACCACTGTCCCCAAAATGGCTTTCAACTACCTGCTGGGGAACAAATCTATCTCATTCATTGGATGTGGGGTTCAGAGCTTCTTCTTCTTGACTTTAGCGGGTGCAGAAGCTCTGCTGTTAACATGCATGGCCTATGACCGCTATGTGGCCATTTGCTTTCCTCTCCACTATCCCACTCGGATGAGTAAAAGAGTGTGTGTGCTGATGATAGCAGGATCTTGGATGATGGGCGCTATCAACTCCTGTGCTCACACTGCATACATTCTCCATATTCCCTATTGTCGATCCAGGGCCATCAACCATTTCTTCTGTGATGTCCCAGCCATGGTGATTCTGGCCTGCATGAACACTTGGCTCTATGAGTGTACAGTGTTTGCAAGCACCATCTTTTTTCTTGTGTTGCCTTTCATGGCTATTGTGTGTTCTTATGGCCTCGTTCTCCTTTCTGTTCTCAGCATGCGCTCAGAGGCAGGGAGGAAGAAGGCCTACTGGACCTGCAGTACACACCTCACTGTGGTGGCTTTTTTCTATGCACCCTTTGCTTACACTTACCTACGCTCGAGATCCCTACGATCTCCAACAGAGGACATGGTACTAGCTGTCTTCTACACAATCCTGACCCCAGTGCTCAACCCTGTCATCTATAGTCTGAGAAACAAGGAGGTGATGGGGGCCTTGATGAGAGTGATTCAGAGAATCTACTGTGTGAAAATGTAAACAGTTGCTTTAGTCCTGCAGCCTCACAGGGAGGGCACCACAACATTGTATAGTCACTAGGAAAAATATACTTCCAGGATGAGATCAGAGGCTGAAAATGATCTAGAGTATTAAAGTAGTTGAGATTTGACAAAATAATTGTATTTTCCCCACTACTGCTTTTTTTTTATTTGTGGTAATATTTCAATGAGCACAAAAAGGCTTAATTTTACTTTAACGTGAGGCTGATAAGGTTTTACTAATATGTAGAAATAAAAATGAAAACTGCCAAACTTTATGTAATCATTCACTACAATAGTTATACTATACTTCATATAGCACACAAATGGCTAAAATGAGATAAAAGATGACTAAATATTATATCACTGCTCGGTTCATTTGAAAGTATGCATTTGTGTTATTTCTATTATAGTTTTCTCTTAACTGATGCATACTGGTTCTTCAATTTCCTGATTTACAGTAGAGATGATAAATATAGAGATTAGGCAGAGGGCTCTGCAGGAAATTAGAAGTCCTTACTACACTATGAAACAAATACAACAAGTGAATGTCTTTCATAAGAGGGGCCCTGGAAATATATGGGTGAATCCTGAATAAGTAATTTATTTACATGGCTATTCAACCTGCAGAATAAATCATTATGGTTGGCAAAATAAAAAATGGGCTATGGAAGAACGAGAGTCAGTTTATAAAAGGATTCAAGCACACTGCATACTAATTAGTGCGGATTAATTTATCTGAGCTGTTCCCTATTTATCCCTCAAAACACTAAGTTTATATTTCATGTTGCTACTCTTGCCCTTTTATAACATAATTACTGTTGTGATCATTTTCTTCTCTAGTTACTATTCTCATAATTCTACAGAAAAAGTTTTGGGGAGTTGGCTTGGAGTGACCTTCTTAGCACCAGCATCTTTAATAGGTAAACCTGCTCAGTTCCTAGCCTACAGAGACCCTGCCATCACTCTCAGGTTATCTGTACACTTATATACTATGGATGGAGGGTCGTAATTGTCCAGGAGAATATTCTGCTATGTTCTTTATTCTCCGTGGACACATGAAATAAAAAAAAATATATAATGAGCATGTAAGAAGCCCTGAATTATCCAATTCCTGACATTGATGGATTACTGATGGATTAAAATTCAAAATGATTATTATTTTTCAAAATAATAGATTCCGTTTTATATGAGATGATATGAATTTGGATGTTTTAAAACTAAAACCAAATGAACATTTAGAGATTTCTTCGGTAACTGAATAAAGTTTGATTTTGAAATGTCAGATGAGTAAGACTTGATTATGTCCTAATACATGATAGAGATTATTCTCACCAAAAGACACAGTATAATTATATAGCACTATTTTGAAAAGGATGGTTTTCTTGCTCTTAGAAGATGTCCCTCATATTATATAAATTAAGTTTGAAATTTTGAAGAAAAAAAAAAGACATTTACTGCTTAATATCAATGACCAACTATTTTCTAGCATTTTCCAGCAAGGCTTCTCAACTGAATTACAATGGGAACTAGAATATGATAAGGTATTTAGCTGAAGTAAAGGATTCCTTAACAGAAATAATATCAGTATAATTTAAGCAGAAATTATTATATTAAAAAAATAGTTAGAAGATTATAGAATCTCCAGAAATTGTAGCCAGTCAGGTCTGAATATTCCATAACCATAAGCAAATTTTAACAGGCTCCTAAGAATAATTTGTGCGAGGACACCACAGTTGTCCCTATTGTGTGGCCTTTACAATACCAGTACCACATGATGGGCTCCTCTGGGGACTTGGTGAATTTTTTATTGTTGCAATAAATTCTTATTTATTTTTCTTATGCCAATTTCTTAGTGGATGTGCACATTACTGGCTCTTTTGAGTGATTCATTCTAAATTTAGTCTGGGACCTAACATTTTTAATGCCAAGTACCCTGGTCTTAGCTGAGAGTTAGATAAGTAAGTGAGTATTTTTGTCCTAGTATCTGTCTAAATCAAGTCAAGAGAGAGGTCAGACACAAAAAAATAATAAATGTTTTCAAGACACTCTGCTTAAACACTGTCCTGTTGCTCATTAGTTTTCTATTTGCATCACCAATTACATGTGAGGTTTAGGAAGCTGTGAAAAGTGTCATTTTCAAAATAAGCAAATGTGATTATTCTTGTAAAGAGCTGTGTGATTTCATTAAAAATCTATTTAGACTAAACACAGAAACTAAAAAAAAAAAATATACACAGAAAAGCTCACTATTATTGTTTAGCTACCAGCTCCTGATTCTTTCCTTAGAACACACCAAATGTCCTGGCTAGGTGCCACGTCCACTTCTCTGGTGCCTCCTAGGGAAGGATGCAGTTCTCCATCAACATCCCATGCCACAGTGCTCTTGGGGAATGTAGAGTGCTCTGGGAGGCTTCACTGCTCTGATGGGCTCTCTCAGTACTTCCCTGATTGAACACATGGTCACCACACTCAGACAGGTTGGAAGGATAGCTACCAGTGTACCATTGTTAAGCCCTCCTTTGACATGGCCAAATCTGAATCTGCACTGGCCTGGTGAACACCACTCACTCCACCCTGACTTATCCAACTCACATGCCCCTAGAGGAACATTTAGCAGTAGGCAGCCAGCATTCATCAGTGCTGTAGTCTTTCTGAAAAAAAAAAAAAAAAACTATCAAAGTTCTACAGTAGACGGTGGATGGCTTCTGTGTGCCTTAAGCTTTTTGTTGAGTGGCTTGAGATTTAGCCCTGGCACCAATATATTTTTTTTTTAAATCAACAATTACTTTATTTTTTAATTTTTATTTTTCTATTAGAGTTGACATTCAACATTATTTTATGTTAGTTTTAGGTATACAGCATAGCAGTTAGACATTTATATAATGTATGAAATGATCCCTCAAAAAATCTAGTATCCACCTGGCCCCATACTTACTTATTACAGTATTATTGACTATATTTCTCATGTCATACTTTTACATACCATGACTATTTTGTAACTGCCATCTAGGACCTCTTAATCCATTTCCATTTTTACCCAATCTCCCAATGCTCGCTCCCATCTGGCAATCACCAGTTTGGTCTCTGTATTTATGAGTTAGTTTCCATTTTGTTTGTTTCTTTGTTTTGTCTTCAAATTCCACATAATAGTGAAATCGTGTGACATTTGGCTTTCTCTTAATTTATGGCACTTAGCATAGTACAATCTAGGTTTAAACTATTGTCACAATTGGTAGGATTTCATTTGTTATGGCTGAGTAACATTTCATTCTGTATATGTACCATGACTTAATCCAGTTGTCTACTGGTAGGCACTTACACCCCTATACACCCCTATGTCTAAGGCAGAGCTTTCGCAAATAGCTCTGCCTTGGACATAGGGGTGTATAGAGCTTCTCAAAATTTTTTTTCGATTAATATCCAAGAGTGGAATTGTCGGGTTGTAAGTAGTTTTATGTTTAATTTTTTGAGGAACCTCCAAACTTTTCCCATAGTAGCTGCACCAGTTTGCAGTCTCACCAATAGTACATCAGAATTCCCTTTTATTCACTTTCTCTCAACCACTTCTTTTTTTCTGATTTATTGATAATAACAATTCTCACAAGCATGAGGTGGTATCAGATTGAGGTTTTAATTTGCATTTATCTCAGAATTAGTGACCCTGAGCATATTTTCATGTCTATTGGCTATCTGTAGGTCTTCTTTGCAGAGATGTCTATTCAGGTCTACTGTTCATTTGTTAATTAGATGTTTTATTTTATCATTGTTGAGTTGTATGAGTTATTATAGATTTTGTTTACTTTTAAATTTTATTTTATATTAGCTTCTGATATACAGTAGACAATGATATAATTTATAAAGTGATTCCCTGATTACTCTAGCACCCATGTGACACTACATAAAACTGTTACAATAATATTGACTATATTCCGTATGCTATACTCTACATCCCCCTGACTGTTGTGTAACTACTAATTTGTACTTCATTCCTTAGCCTTATTCACACAGTGCCCCACACCTCACCCCTCTAGCAATCATGACATTGTCCTCTGTATCTGTGAGTTTGTTTTCATTTAATATTTTCATTTCTTTTGCTTCTTAGATTCCACATATAAGTGAAATAATATTGTACTTATGTTTCTCTATCTTACTTATTTCACTCAGCACAGCAATCTCTAGTTAGAAAATGTCACAATGTTAAAGTTTATTTTATTTATTGCTGAGTAAGATCCCATTGTAAAAATGTACCATAAGTTTTTTATCCAATCTTCTACTGATGGGCATTTAGGTTGCTTCCATATCTTGGCTATTGTAAATAGCACTGCCATGGACATAGGGGTGCATAGATCTTCACGAATTAGCGTTTTGGTTTTCTTTGGATAAATACCCAGAAGTGGAGTTGCTGGGTAATAAGTAGTTTTATTTTTAATTTTTTGAGGATCCTCCACGGTGTTTCTAATAGTAGCTGCATCAATTTGCAATCTGACTAACAGTATATGAGAGTTCCTTTTTCTTCATATTCTCATAAATACTTCTTGTTTTCTGATTTATTGGTATCAATTCTATTAGGTATAAGGTAATATCTGATTGAGGCTTTCATTTGCATTTCTCTGACGATTAGTGACCTTGAGCATTTTTTATGTCTATTGGTCATCTGTATTTCTCCTTTAGAGAGATGCCTATTCAGGTCCTCTTCTCATTTATTGCTTGGATTGTTTGGTTAACTGGTGTTGAGTTGTATGAGTTCTATATAAATTTCGACTTCTTTTATATTTTATTCTTTATTGGATTCAATGTTAAGAAATTTATATAATTTATAAAGTGATCCCTCGATTACTCTAGCATTCATCTGGCACTACACACAATTATTACAATAATATTGACTATATTCTCTATGCTGTACTCTATATCTCCATGACTGTTGTGTAACTACTAATATATACTTCTTCATCCCTCACCTTTCTCACATGGCCTCCCAAACCCTTCCTCTCTAGCAGTCAATAGATTGTCCTCCGTATCTGAGTCTGTTTTAGTTTAGTTTGTTCATTTCTTTTGTTCCCTAGATTCACATATAAGTGAAATCATGTGGTATTTATGTTTCTCTGTTTGACTTATTTCATTCAGTACAGTAACCTCTAGGTCCCAAATGTTGTCACAAATGGCAATATTTTATTTTTTTATGACAGTAATATTCCATTGTATATATCTACCACTACTTCTTTATCTAATCGTCTCTTGATGGGCACTTAGGTTGCTTCCACGTCTTGGCTATTGTGAATAGGACTGCCATGAACATAAGGGTGGTATAGATCTTTACAAACTGCGTTTTTTGTTTGTTTGTTTGTTTTTGGATAAATACCCTCAAGTGCAATGGCTGGATCAAAAAGTACTTGTTTCTTAAATTTTTTTGAGAAACCTCCATGTTTTTTGTAGTGGTTGCATTGATTTGCAATACCACCAAACTTGCGTGAAAGTTCCCTTTTCTCCACAGTCTCACAAACATTTGTTGTTTTTGATTTATTGATAATAGCCATTCTGACAGGTGCAAGATGATATTATATTGTGGTTTTAATTTGCATCTCTTTGATGATGAGTGACCTTGAGCATCTTTTCATATGTTCATTGGTCATCTGTATGTTCTTTTTTGAGCAATACCTATTCAGACCTTCTGCCCATTTTTAATTGGATTTTCTTTTTTATTGTGAGTAGAATGAGTTATTTATAAATTTTGGATATTAATCTCTTATCAGATGTACAATGGGCAAATATCTTTTACCAGTCTATAGTTTTTTTTTTCATTTTGCTGATGGTTTCCTTTGCTGTGCATAAAATTTTTAGATTGACATAATCTGATTTATTTTTTTCTTTTGATTCCCTAGCCTGAAGAGATATATTAGAAAAAAAAATATTACTAAGAGCAATGTCAGAGAATTTTCTGCCTATGTTTTCTTCTATAAGTTAATGATTTTGGGTCTTACATTTAAGTCTTTAATTTATTTTCAGTTTATTCTTGTAGACAGTGTAAGAAGGTAGTCCAGTTTCATTTTTTGCATGTATCTGTCCGGTTTTCCCAACATCAATTATTGAGTAGTCTGACTTTATGCCATTCTATATTCTTGACTCCTTTGTCACATATTAAGTGACCACATAGGCTTAGACTTATTTCTAGACTCTCTATTCTGTTCCATTCATCTAAGTGTCTGTTTTTATGCCAGCACTCTCCTGATTTGTTTAATATAGCCTTTGATTATTGTTTGATACCAGGTAACATAGTATCTTCAACATTGTTCTCTTTTCTTAACATAGTAATGACTATTTAAGATCTTTTACGCTTCCATATAAATTTTTGGATTATTTGTTCTAGGTTGCTGAAAAATGCCATTGGTATTTTGATAGGGATTGCATTGAATCTATAGATTGCTGTATGTAGTTTTAACATTTTAATGGTGTTAATTCCTCCTATTCATGAGCACAATATGTGCTGTCATTTATTAGTTTCTTCCTCGATTTCTTTTTAATGACCTATAACTTTTCAAACAGAAAAGATTTTACCAATTTGGTTAAATTATTCTTATGTATTTTATTGTTTTTGATTCAATTGTAAATAGGCTTGTTTTTTTAATTCCTCTTTCCGATAGTCATTATTGGTATATAGATATGTAACCAATTTCTGAACATTAATTTTATATCCTGCCACTTTTCTGAATTCATTTATCAGTTCTCACAGTTTCTTTGTTCAAATCTTTAGGGTTCTATAGGTATATTTAGCATTATGTTATTTGCAAATAATGACAGTTTTATTCCTTTCTTACCAATTTGGATACCTTTTATTTCTACTTCTTGTCTGATTGCTATAGCTAGGACTTCCAATACTGTGTTGAATAAAAGTGGTAAAAGTGGAAATCCTTGTGTTGTTTCTGATCTTAAGGAAAATGCCTTTCCCATTGAGTAAGACATTAGCTGTTGGTTTGTCTTATATGGTTTTTATTATGTTGACATATGTTTCCTCTACTCCCACTTTTCTGAGAGCTATTATCATAATTTAATGTTGCATGTTGTCAAATGCTGTTTCTGCATCTATTGACCTGATCACATCATGTTTATCTTTCAATTTGTTAATGTGGTGTATCGGATTAATTGCTTTGTGATTATTGAACCAATCTTGCATCCCAGATCTAAATCTTCCTTGTCATGGTGTATGATCTTTTTAATGTATTGCTGAATTTAATTTGTTAATATTTTGTTAAGAATTTTTGCATTTACATTTATCAGGACTATAAACCTATAATTTGTTTTATTTCATTTCCTGGTTTTGGAATAAAGGTATTGGTGACCTCATAAAATAACCATAGCAGCCTTCTCTCCTCTTGTAATACTTTAAGTAGAAAATGTGTTAAATCTTCTTTAAATATTTGTAAAATTTAGGTGAAAAGCCATCCAGTCTGGCCCTTTTGTTTTCTGAGAGCTCTGTGATTACTGATTTGATTTTGGTTTAGGTTTTCTCTTTGTGACTCAGTCTTGGGTAGTTGTATGTTTGTAGGAATGTATCCATATCTTCCAGATTGTCCAATTTAATAGCATTTACTTGCTCAAAACATTTTCTTAGACAATTTTGTATTTCTGTGGTGTCTGTTGTCCCTTTTCTCTTTCACTTCTGATTTACTTATTAAGGTCTTCTCTCTTTTCTATTAATAAGTCTGTTTAAAGTTTTAACCATTTTTTCTGTCTTTTCCAAGAGTCAGCTCTTGGTATCTTTAATATTTTGTATTGTTTTTTTTTTAGTCTCTATATTGTTTATTTTGGTCCTCTGCTTCAGCTAATCTACTGTTGATTCTCTCTACCCTGTTCATTTCAGTTATTGCAGTTTTCATTTCTGACATTATTAATGGTTTCTATGATTTTTTTTTATGCTAGCTATCTCTCTGTTGAAGTTTGCACTAAGATCATCTATTCGTTCCCAAAGTTCATTAAACATGCTCATAACCAACCAGTTTTAAACTCTGTATTTGACAGTTTTCTTGCCCTCAATTCATTTTTTTCTTTTTTTTAAAGTTTATTGGAGTAACATTGATTAATACAATTATATAATTTTCAGGTGTCCATTATAATTTGACAACTATATATTCTATTGTGTGGTTACCACCGAGAGTCTAGTTTCCTTCAGCTACCCTATATTTGATCCCCTTTACCCTGTCTAACTCTTCCCTCCTCCTCCACTCCCTACCCTCTGGTAACCACTAGTACATTGTCCATGTCCCTGAGTCTCTGTTTGTCCTGTTCATTTGTTGCTTTTAGGTTTATATTCCACATATAAGCTATATAATGTGATTACACTTTTTCTGTCTGGCTTATTTCGCTTAGCATGATTATCTCTTAGCATGATTATCCAGGTTGTCCCAAATGGCGGTATTTCATCTCTTCTTATGGCTGAGTAATATTCCATTGCATATGAACCACAGCTTCTTTAGCCAATCATCTATCATAGGACATTTCAGTTGCTTCCATGTCTTGGCCACTGTGAATAATTCTGCTATGAACATCGGTGTGCAAATATCTTCTCGGATATGGGTTTTCAAGTCTTTGGGGTAAATACCCAGTAGAGGGATTGCTGGATCATATGGTAGATCAATTCTTAGTTTTTTGAGGAACCTCCATACTGTTTTCCATAGCAGTTGTACCAATTTGCAGTCCCACCAGCAGTGTAAGAGGGATCCTTTGTTTTCGCATCCTCTCCATTTGTTATTACTTGTTTTGTTGATTATAGCTATTCAAACAGGTGTGAGATAGTAACTCATCATGGTTTTAATTTGTATTTCCCTAATAACTAGCAATGTCGAACATATTTTCATATATTTGTTGGCCATTTGTATGTCCTCTAGGGAGAAATGTCTGTTCAGGTCCTCTGCCCATTCCTTGATTGGATCATTTGCTTTTTGGTTGTTATTGAGTTGTATGAGTTCTTTGTATATTTTAGATATTAAGCCCTTATGGGAGGCATTGCTTGCAAATATATTTTCCCATTCGAATGGTTGTCTCTTTACCTTATCGATGATTTCTTTTGCTGAGCAGATGCTTTTTAGTTTGATGTAATCCCATTCATTTATTTCAGCTTTTACTTCCCTTGCTTTTGAGGTCAAATTCATAAAATCTTCTTTATGTCCAGGGTCCTTGAGTTTAGTTCCCATGTTTTCTTCTATGCATTTTATTGTTTCGGGTCTTATATTCAGATCCTTAATCCATTTTGAGTTAATTTTGAAGCGTGGTGATGGATGACAGCCTAGTTTCATTTTTTGCAGGTGGCTTTCCAGTTTTCCCAGCAACATTTATTGAAGAGGCTTTCCTTTCTCCACTGTATGTTTTTGGCTTTTTCGTCAAAAAGTATTTACCCATATAAATATGGGTTTACTTCTGGACTCTCGAATCTGTTCCACTGGTTCTTCTGTCTGTTTTGTTGCCAATGCCATGCCTTTTTGATTACTGTCGCCTTGTAGTATAATTTGAAGTCGAGCAGAGTGATGCCTCCAGCCTTGTTCTTTTTTCTCAGGATGGCTTTGGCATTTCAGGGTCTTTTGTGCTTACATGAAAATCTGATGATTTTTTGCTCTATTTCTTTTAAAAAATTCCAATGGGATTTTGATGGAGATTGCATTAATTCTGCATGATGCTTTAGGTAATATGGTCATTTTAACTACGAATATCTTCCAATCCAAGAACACGGAATATCTTTCCATTTCTTTGTATCTTCTTCAGTTTCTTTTAATAGGGTCTTGTAGTTTTCATTATCTAGGTCCTTCACATGTTTCATTAAATTTATTTGTAGGTATTTTATTCTTTTTGTTGCAATTGCAAAAGGAATTGTTTTTTCCACTTCTTTTTCTGACACTTCGTTATTAGAGTATAGGAACGCTATGAATTTTTGAATGTTGATTTTGTATCCTGAGACTTTTCTGTATTTGCTTATTGTCTCTAGTTGTGTTCTTGTGGAGTCTTTAGGGTTTTCTAAATAGAGAATCATGTCATCTGCAAATAGTGACAGTCTGACTTCTTCATTTCTTATTTGGATGCTTCTTATATCTTTTTCTTCTCTGATTGCACTTGCTAGGACCTCCAATGTTCTATTGAAAAACAGCGGCAATAGTGGACAGCCTTGCCTTGTTCCTGATCTTAGGGGGAAGGTTTTTAGTTTTTCAACAATAAGTATAATGTTGGCTGAGTATTCGTTATATATGGCTTTTATTGTGTTAAGATACTTTCCTATTATACCGATTTTGTTAAGTGTTTTGATCATAAATGGATGCTGTGTCTTGTTGACGGCTTCTGCTGCTTCTATTGATATGATCGTATGATTCTTATTTTTTAATCTGTTTATGTAGTGTATCACATTAATTGATTTGTGTATGTTGAACCATTCCTGTGCCCCTGGGATGAAGCCTACTTGATCGTGGTGAATAATCTTTTGAATATGTTGCTGTATTCAGTTCGCTAGTATCTTATTTAGGAATTTTGCATGTGTGTTCATGAGAGATATTGGTCTGTAGTTTTCTTTTTCTGTGTTATCTTTACCGGGTTTCGGTATCAGGGTAACATTGGACTCATAAAACGAGTTAGGAAGTATTGCTTCCTTTTTGACTTTTTGGAAGAGTTTGAGGAGAATAGGTATTAAATCTTTGAATGTTGGGTAGAATTTACTGTGAAGCCATCTGTCCATGGACTTTTACATTTTGGTAGGTTTTTGATGAATGTTTCAATTTCCATACTACTGTTCGGTCTATTTAGGTTTTCCTGTTCTTCTCGATTCAGTCTAGGAAGACTGTATTTTTCTAAGTACTGATCTATTTCTTCTAGGTTATTAAATTTGTTATAACATACTTTTTCGTAGTATTCTTGTATGATCCTTTGTATTTCTGCGATGTCAGTCATAATTTCCCCTCTTTTATCCTTGATTTTGTTTGTGTCCTTTCTCTTTTTTCTCTAGTGAGTCTAACCAGGGGTTTGTCAATTTTATTAACCTTCTCAAAGAACCAGTTCCATGTTTTGTTTATTTTTTCTATTTTTTTTTCGATTTCATTTATTTCTGCTCTAATTTTGATTATTTCTTTCCTTCTGCTGACCTTAGGCTTCATTTGTTCTTCCTTTTGTAGTTTTTAAAGATGAAGCATTAGGTTGTTTATTTGGGCTTGTTCTTGTTTTTGGAGATAGGCCTGTAATGATATGAACTTTCCTCTTATGACCACTTTTG
>NW_006443124.1:18094441-18169308 GCF_000325575.1 Pteropus alecto
AAGGCTTCCTGATTGGGAACATAGCTGTTAATAAGTGTTATGTCTTCTTAGTGCATGATTCCCTTTATCATTATGAGGTGTCCCTCAATATCTTTCTCTACCTTTTTCATTTTGAAGTCTATTTTGTCTGATATTAGTACCACTACTCCTGCTTTTCTCTGAATGCCATTTGCTTGAAATATCATTTCCCACCCTTTCACTTTGAGTCTATATTTATCTTTGGAGCTGAGATGTGTCTCCTGGAGGCAGCATATGGTTTGGTTTTGTTTTTTGATGCATTCTGCAACTCTGTGCCTTTTTATTGGTTCAGTCCAATTACATTTAGGGTGATTATTGAAATATGAGGTTTTTTTATAGCCATTTTATCTTTTGCTTTCTGGTAGCTCGGTGGTTCCATTGCTTCCTTGTCCTTGTGCTTCTGTTTTCTTTATTTTGTTTGCCTTTTGTGGTTTTCCCTCTGGTTCTTCTTGTTTTTTTATATACTTCAGTTCTCAATCTTTGGTGTATGGTTACCATTATGAATATGAAAATAATAGTTATATATATACAGTCGCCCATTTTCTTCTGCATTTGCCTTATGTCCTTTCCCCTTTGTGAATTTGGATCTTTGAATCCTCACTTTTCAGTCATTGTTGTCCCAGTTTGTCCCTATGTATGCTGAATGTTCATTACTATCTTGCTATAGCAATTCTCTTTTTGTTATTTAAACTTAATGACCTGTTCTTGGTAAGAGTTGCACTCCTCTGCTTCTGTATGCCCAGTAGTCACTTTACTCCTAATTAGGTATTTTATTTTTTGTTTTGCTATTTTGTTTTAGAGGAGCTGATATCTTTCAGTATTTCCTGTAGTGCATGCCTCATAACGGAGAATTCCCTCAATTTTTGGATGTCTGGAAAGGTCTTAATTTCTTCTTCTTATCTAAAGGAGAGCTTAGCTGGATACATTATTCTAGGCTGGTAGTTCCTTTCACTTAATAGTTAGAATATTTGTTTCCATTCCTTTCTGGCTTGTAAAGTTTGTGCTGAGAAGTCCAATGATAATCTAATGGGTTTTCCTTTATATGTTACCATCTTCTTTTCCCTGGCTGCCCTGAGAATTCTGTCTTTGTTGTTGATTTTCAATAATTTTAATACAATGTATCTTGGTAAAGGCTTTTTTTGGGTTGTGATAATTGGGTGTTTTGTTGACTTCTTGAATTCCAAGACACAGCTTATTCCTCAGATTTGGGAAATTCTCATCCACTGTTTGTCTGAAATTGCTTTCTAGTCTCTGATCCTTTTCCTCACCTTCAGTAATGCCCATTCTTATGTTTCCTCTCCTGATGGTATCAGCTAGTTCTTAAATTTCTCTTTCATTATTTTTCATTCTTCGGTTTCTCTTTTTTTCCTTCTGATTTGTTTCTAGATTTCTGTCTTCAATATCACTGATTCTTTCCTCCATTTGATCAGCTCTATTTCCCAAGCTTGCTATTTCATTTTTCAACTCTTGCAGTGTATTTTTCATCTCCAGAAGATCTATTTGGTTCTTTTTGAGGGTTTCAATCTTTTTACTCTGCTCATCTAGTTGTTTTTTTCAATTCTTGAAATTGTTGATTTGAGTTTTTTTGGATCTCATTGAATTTTTTCAGAAGTACCATCCTGAATTCTCTGTCATTTAAGTCACATATTTCTATGTCTGTAAGCTAATTTTCTGGAGATTTTCCTCTTTCTTGCTGAGATGCCTTGTCACCTTGGTTATTCATGGTGTTTAATGGACTATTTCTCCACCTGGGTATTAATGGAATGTTGTTCTGCTGTTTTTCCAGAAAGAAGACATTATATAAAAGTCTCACCTTAGCCTGCTACAAAGAAGGCGTTTTTCTTTTGGTTTCCTTTAGGTAGCATCTAAGCCTCTTGGATCTCTGCTTTATATAAAGCCTAAATATCTTTTTTTTTTCTTGCAGGTATTTAATCACACTTGCTACTCTCAGTTTCAGTCCCTGTCAGTGTTAGCAGCAGTTTCAGTAGCGTTTGCTCAGATTCCCATGGGGCTGCACTGTGATTGGTCTTAGAGGTTATAGTAAGAGGGGACTTTTGGGTTAGGAGTTGGGGGCTGTGGCTCAGCCTCAGTTTTGCAATTGAGTTCGTTAAAAATCAACTCTTGTTTGTTTCTCTGTGGTCCCTTCCAACTTCTCTGCTTTCTGCCCTGATAACTGGGCCCTGGTTCCCACTGCTAGAAGTTCTGGCACTTCCAGCCAGGCTGATCAGGGAAGTCACTACACCTTCACCCCTCCTCCTCCTCCTGCAAGGAGCTCTGGTGGCTGCAAAAAGCAGCTTCTTTATTTGTCCCAGTCCACCACCAGACACCCGGGGTTCTGACCTGTGGTAGCTCTTATGCGCAGATCCCACGCTCAGATGTGCTGGTGTGCAGTTGGGTGTTTTTTTGTTGAGTTTTAGTTGTTCAGCTTATTGTTGTTTCAAGAGGAGAGATCTGAGGATGTCTCTCACTCTGCCTCATTGCTGCCCACCAGCCAACACACCTCTCTAGACCACCACCACCAGTAGGCCCAAGAGGCCAAGCCTCCAGCCGCAGCCTCCACCGATCCCGGCAACCTCATTTTATTTTCTTGAGTTTTCTCCTGGTATTTTACTTGGGGCATGTTTTTTAGTTTTTTTTATTCACTTTTGCGTGCCTCTCTGTGCATGTTTGCAAGTGTTAGGTAGATCTGTTATGTCTCCTGTTTGGCCTATTGAACTTATATTGTAAGTGTCCTGTGTGGCTCAGTGGCACAGTCTCCCTGATCAACTGTGCCCAGTGCTTCCAGAGTGTCTTTTGTGTGGGTAATGTGTTACCTCCTGTTGTAGTTAAGCCTGGAGTGCTTTTGTCACATCAGTGGATGGGAATTACTCTCAGGTTGACTGACTTTGAGGACTGGCTACATCCACAGGGTATGAGCCGCTGTGTTGGGGCTGAGCCCATAGAGTGGCATTTGTCTCGAAAGGCTCTTGTGCCTGTTGAGATCACTCGGTGGGTATTTTGCTTGTGGGGCTAATCAGGTGGCTCTCTGTTGTGGTCTGAAGACAGCTACTGGGTATATTGTTTCTAGGACATTTTGGGAGGGACTCCCATGCAGGCCAATGTTAGCTACGGTGTTACAAGTCTGGGGCTACCTGCTAAGAACTACAAACCTATCTGTGGTTGGTGGCTGCCTGTCTTGGAATCGGAGGCATGAGGGAAAAGCCACACAGTGATGAAAGCCAACAGCCACAAGCACTGGGGCTCTGGTAGCTCAACAAAAGGCCTAAGTCTACCACGGTTGAGGCTCCTTGCTGGCAATGCCTAAGCCTCAGCAGTTGAAAAAGCCTCTGTTGAATGCAAATTGGGTAATTCAGGATCCCAGGTAGCTCCACATTATGGCCAGTGGATTTCCCAGGTTAGTGAAGATTCAGATTTGGTGTTACTGCTTAGCCTGTGGACCCTCACCAAAGTCTTAGATCACAATAAGGCCAACTGCTTCCGGCCTCAAGTCCACAGCTCTCTGAGATATATTCAAGAAATGCTCTTTTGTACAAAAGCCATTTAAGCTTTCTCTAGCATTAACTTACCAAAGCACAATGAAATAGTAATTTTAGAAACATCAGCTTCAGATCCAGGAAAGGATGATGAGGTGAGTTTCAAATGGTTAAATCAGCAGCAAAAACGTAATTTTTGTTTCCTTCTTTCAAGGAGGCAAAAAAGCAAATAACTGGTCATTTCAACATAAGGGGCACATGATCCAGTCTGTGAGCCGCTGGGAGGGGAATAAACATAACAAGGACTTGGTCTCTGACAGATGTCTCCCCCTTTTAATCTTTCTGGTCCCTTCTGATGAAAAAAATAAAAATGAAATTGTCCTAAGATATCATTAATATGAAAACCTAAACAATCCATTTAATCGAGTAACTTCTAATTCCTTGTTTGTTAATGGGCCTAACAGAGAGCTTTCCCTCTTGGTTAAGATAACGGGATGGAATGGGAGACTATGGCCACCCAATATTTGGTTAATTTGGACAATCAGCTTACCTATACTCTAGATGAGCAACACAGAAGTGAGATTGCAAAAATTTTTAATTTTTAGACTTGGCAAATGAGGGGCCCTATGCAAAACCAAAGACTCCAACTCTTGCCATTATTGCAAAGAGTAAGGACACTGGAAACATGTATGCTGTAAGTATCAGCATTTCAGAGTTTCTCAGCCTTCTAAGCAGCCCTTTCATGGAACTTCTACATCCCAGTGATGGGGTGCAAGAGACCTTTAGGACTTTTTCCACCTTCCCCCCATCTGCCTAGAGAAACTACTCATATGATAAGGGAACTGTTCTATTCTCACTGACTGGCGCTGCACTCTTAATGTTCAGCCCCACTGTCATAACTTGCCTCTGCCTCGGAGCAATAACGCAGTTCAAAGGATGAGGATGTCAGATACACTCAACAGGTTTAGTCTCTGAACCTAAGCCTTTTTGCTCAGGTTTCTTAAGATACACATTTTGTTCCCTTGGTTCTTCTGCCGCTTCTTACTTACTAGGCTGAGACTTCCTAAGGAAATGTATTGCTGGAATGTTCTCTTCCCGAAAGGGAGAAATAATATTAGAGTTTGATAGTAACTATCAGAATGGACAATTAGTTGTATTAAATGGCCTTTCAACATTTTTAATTGTGTTCTGTTTTTGACAGTACTGGAGCTGAATCTGAGAGCACTGATCCATTGTCCTTATTGGACCAACTGTCATCTTCCATACAGGCAAATTCTCCAATTGATATTGGCAAAATCCACATTGCACTTTTTATTAAGTTTCTACTTGATCCTTCAAACCTCTTCCAGAATTCATCAAATCCTTTAAGTAAAGAGACCTTTTAAGTTTCAAAACCCATAATAGAAGATGACATATCTTAGGGCCTTATCATTCCTTGCACTAGCCCGTGTAACACATCTACTTTACCTGTGAAAAAGCCAAAGGAATGAGAGTGGAGATTGTCCAGGACCTTTGACCAACAATCCATCTTGTTGTCCCTGACACCCTGCTGCTCCTACCCTCATACACTGCCAGCATCCATCCCCACTAAAAGAATATTTCTTATAGAAACTGATTCATGCACTGCATTCTTCGATGTCCCAGGTAATGAAGCTAGCAGATACTCTTTTGCCTTTATCTGGAAAGGAAAACAATGTGTCCACACTTGGAATCAATATTTGGAACATCATATCCACAAGGTTAAAATATAAACAATACTTACATGTGACTTTGGTCTCATAGCTGTGTTGTGGCAGTATTACCAGCAACAACCTTTCTTGCCTCTATAGCCTTGCTGGTAATGGCATATGATCAGGATTAGTACAAAACAATTAATACAAATTAGTACAAAACAATATAATACAGTATAATATATTTAATAAAATTAACATATGTGTGTGAATATGTGTATGTATAGATGTAATATGATGTGTCTATTAAAATTTGTTTTATTTTATTTTAATGAATATGTCAGTAAATTGAGTAAAATAAATTTAATTAGTATGTGTAGGCGCAGTGTAACTATGTTCTTAGTGAATAGTAGAATATAAATTTAAGAAATGTAGAAAACGTCAATAAAATAATTCTTTCAATAAAATAAAATGTTAAAATAAATAACATTTGTTTTTTGAACAAGTTGTTCTTTAGAACAATCCCTTTTCTGGATCTCTACCCCCAAACTAGAAAATATTCATCCCTAAAGACACGTGAACGCTGATGTTCACAGCAGCATTATTCACCCTGGCCAAGACTTGGAAACGACCTAAGTGCTGTGGTACATATAGAAAGAATGGAATATTACTCAACCATAAAAAGATGAAATGCTGTAATTTACAACAACATGGATGGATCTTGAGATTGTCATCCTAAGCGACGTAAGTCAGACAGAAAAATTTGAGAACCATATGGTTTCACTCATATGTGAGACATAAAATAGAAAACAACAAATGAGCATGACAAACAAATAGGAACTCATAGACATAGCCAACACTTCAGTGCTTAGCAGAGGAATGGGGGGAAGAGAGGAGGTAGATAAGGGTAAAAAGGGTCAAATATATGATGATGAAAGGAAATTTAACTTTGGGTTGTGAATAACAATGCAATGTACCTAGGATGTATTATTGAATTCCACACTTGAAACTGATATAATTTTATTAACTAATATCACCACAATAAATTCTTGAAAACTAAAGAAAGAAAAATATATAAATAATATTTGGCTTTTCCTCCAAGGAACTGGAAGTGACAAGCCTGAAAACCGCTGGGAAGTTTCTATTGTCCTTCCCATTGCTAGTCTGAGGCCACCCTACTTTATTAATGACTTTCTCTTCATTGTCCTAGTCTCAGGGGACATTGCCCAATGAACCCTAGCCAAACAATGAGTAATAGAATTAACATCCTTGAATTGAAACCTAGAGCGAAGGCTGCAGATGTATCTTCATGGATGTATTTGAAAGGAAAAGTCCAGATTTGAGAGGTGAGTTTGTACTTTCTTTAGAATATACTCATGGAAGTTTGCTCAAGAGATGCACAGGGCACTGCACAGAAGTTAGGAAGACAGGGACCCACTGCTTCTAATTTCTGATTTTATCAAGAAACATGCAAATGCTTTAGGAGCATTTTGATTATATTAAAAAAGAATTGGTCTTTGTTAAGCAATGGAATCAGTTAGAGATAATTCACATCTCATTAACTAGAGAACTTCAAAAGAAAAATTGTACTTGTGTTCTACTGTGTTTCAAATTGCTATATGTAGATTTAAAAGTAAAATTCAAAGAGTTAGATGGCTACATGTGAACTTTTTAAAGACAGTTTTATTTATTCCTAAAATATGCATTAGCTTTATTTCTGATAAAAAAATTTGTGATCACAAATGTTATACACTATATAGAAGGTGAAAAATGGTGAAGTGTTGATGTTGTGTGGGATATTCTTCCCTGAATTGCTACATATAGTTTTAAAAATTAAAACGTAAAGATACGATAGCTACTTATGAACCTTTTTGACAAAATTTTATTTATGCCCAAACATATATAATCTTCAGTACTGATAAAAAATTTTGTGATCACTGATATATACCCTAGATGGAAGGTAAAAAATGGTGAAATGGTTGATGTTATATGTAATCTTCTTCCCTGAATTGTGGGCACAGCACACAGCCCTCTCTCAAGGCTGCCATATTCATGAAACATAGGCACTGGGAACATGACAATGGTGGGTGATGGATGTGAAAATAAGAGTACAGGAGAGCTAAGGTGAAACCACAGATGGCAGAAGAATTTGTGTCTTAATTGACCAAAGAAACATATATAATAAGGTGTGTTTAACAGGAGGCTTAAACTTTAAGAAGAATTGATGACATTAGACAATGCAAGGGAGGATACTCCAAGACCAAGGGAAGGTCTTTTATTTTTTAATTTTTAAAACATGCTTTTAATAACAATGTTGCTATCAGGTTGAACATGCTATTTCACCCACTTTATGTAATAATATTTTTCAAGTTTCTACATACACTATATATTATACTTTTAATGGCTGAAAGTATTCATGGTTATGCTTTGTGAATGGTATGATGAATCTAGAGCCCACTACAGAACCTCTGGCATAGAGGTGGGAGTTGGCAGCAATTGTGAAAAAGAGGAATGCGATGTTTTTAAATGGACATTTTACTCTAAGCAGTGAAAGGTTCACCTGTAGCTAAATTATAATTCCATTTTAAATCCCCCTTTTGGAGGTGTGCTTGCACATCTGGAAGAGATGATGCTGCAGTCTAGGAGTCAATTCATAGGCAAGTAGAGCTCAGAATTTGATTAGAGGCAGGTGCCAGGCTGGATGCTTTTTACACAGTGTGGGGCAGAGTGCCTGGAGGACCAGCACAGACAACAGTTTGGTGTTTGTGTTGTTTGTTTTCCAAGCTAATCCACATGTGAGATATCAGAATTGTAAGAGAGATGAGATGAGGGTTGGACTGAGAGTTATTGAAATGGTTAGGGTGTGTGCAGTGCTCACCCATGGGAACTGAATCAACTGGCTGCACAGCTGACTCTGAGGGTCAAGGTCACATCTGGTCACAGCCAAGTGTTCAGTAAAGACCCTGGAGGTATTGTTTCCCAAGTGCAGTTGTGCCAGTCAGGACTGGTGGTCACGGGTTGCCCAGGGCTGTAGCTCAGTGCTGATTGTCCCCTGCTGTTGGCTTTATGCACTTCCTGAACACCCAAGGAATAGACACATGATGACAGCACGGGCAACCTGAAATTGTCCTTGTGAATCATTTGGGAGCGTAAAAAAAAAAGAAAACACATCATCATTGCATAGTCATAGTAGATGACAAAGTGCAAATGATGAAGACAAAGATGAAAACTAAGAAGATCAAAGATACAGTGAGAGTTTTTTTTTTTTAACAAAATTGACACTTTGGGATAGATCATTTTTTGTCTGTGAGTGTCCTGTGTTTATTAGAATATTTGGCAGCACCGCTACATGGCAGTAGTGACACCCAAACACATCTCTAGACATTGCCCAATGTCCCCTGGGGAGAGGGCTGATTCACCCCCATATAAGAACCACTTGCTTAACTGATAACTTACATGTCAGATGGGCTTAGTACACACTATGTACTGCCTTTTTTAATGATTTTATGCCTGTTAGATTGCAAGCGACAAGCTCACAGAGTAAAATTCACCAGATTAATATCACATTCCTAATAAGTGGCAGTACTAGAGGCAAATCTAGGTTTTGACAGTTAATTCTGTGAATGTATTGGTATCGCCCATTCCGAAACAGCACAAAAATAGCATCCATCCTAGACTCTGTGTGTGTATGCACATGCATGTGCATGTATGTGTGTGTATAACCTTGATTCTAGTCAATTATAACTTATGAAATTGTGGGAACATGAACACAAGTATAAATTCTCACTTTGTACCTTATTATTGAAAATGAAATTTGTATAAATACTAAATAACATACTTAAATATTTAAATCACTCGAGAAATGCATGCTATTAACACATTGAGTGCACTTTATATCTCTTAGCCTGGAGTTGGCTGAGTTAAGCATTGCTGAATGAGAAACCTCACACTGGATGACACTCACAGATGCATAATTGTATAATGTAAGAAAGGTAGAGTGTTGGGCTGTACATGTGAGCTCTGGCTGGTTAGACTCCCTAAAGGATTCCCAAAAACGTAATTTTTTTTCTATGAACAATGTATCTTTGATAAAGCAAGCTAATTTCTGGTAAGGATTATTGCTGGTCTGAAAAGTCACACAGAAAAGAAGGGAAACTGAATTTTCAAATAGTTTTGAATTGTAGACGCAGCATTGCATAGAGAATCCAAAAACAGGAATTTTTGACCGGCTATCCATGCGGTCACTGTGTAGTTTTGAAGAAATGACAGTAAATCTTTAGGTCTTAGTACTTTTTTTTTTCAATCTGTAACTATCAAGTGCATTTTAAATATTTTTATCAACAATAAATACATGAATTCTAAAAACGAGAAATTTTTCTCAATACATTACTTCTGAACTTCTGAAGAAAAGCATAAGAAAAATGGAGCTATGAAAAGAAAGTGGTTACAGAGATGTGACGTTATCACTTTCAAACTTAGGAAGTAACCTGAGGATAGAATGTGTACATCTGCGGCCTGAGTTACAGGGCCAGTGTGGGTGGTCTCCGGTAAACATATTCCTAGATAGGGACACAACTGATTAAAAGCAACATATGATTTGACTTCAGTTAGAATCCCTCAGATATTATGTGCCTAAGTGATACCATGAAGCCTTTCTTCTCCCATGTTCCAAAGGCTGGTGTGAACTCTTGGGTTGCTGCAGCACACCAGTGAAAACAGCAAGAGCAGGAGACCCAAGGAAGCATGTCTTTAAGGAGATGAGAAATATGAAAGTTTTAACTCTAAAACTTTTTTTTATTGAGGCATAAAATAACTTACCAAATACATTTTCAGTCATCTACTGCCTACTCTGATTAGAGAATTCATGTGTAAATAGTTTTGGATGGTTAAAATGTGAACCTCACATTTCTGGTTCACCACCTCTCATATAGAGAGGGATAAGAGTGCGTTTTTAGTTTGTGTTGTAAGGAAAGTCACTTAAATTTTCTGAATGTCAGTTATTACAAACGTGGACGGTAATACCAACCTCACAAGCTTGCTGTCAATTTAGCATAATTTCTGACTCCAAACAGGATGCCAGCTGGAATGGGCAATAGATTGCCTGACACCTGAGTCTTCCCTCACACAGAAGGAAATTGCCCCGAAGTGTAGCATGCCCTTTCTCTCACCCAGTGTACAATGTTAGACAGGCGATTTCTGTTTTCTCCTGTATATTGTGAAGTTGATTCTAATGCTTAAGTGTCAACGATTTTCAGGTGATAGAAAGTAATCAAAAGAAGTGAAATATTTTTGAAAATGAAGTATAAGTAGGTTAGTATTATTATTTAAGAGACTAGAAGCATAATAAAACCGCATAAAAATAATCTAATAGAAGTTTAACTTTCCATTTAAAAATGGTCTTCTCTTTAAAATACACATATACTGGATGTGATTGAATCCTTTCCAGGAAGATCCTTTCATCTTAGTGAAGCCCTAGTGTAAATGGTATAACTAAAATTGCACACTCCATACATACAGTACCAGATCTGATGGGTCACCTGCTATTTCCATGACTTCTTTATATCCCTCACCCTCTTAAGTCTATGATACTATGTAAATAATAAATTCTTGTTAGAAATTTTGCCATGGAAAGTCCTTTTTAGAAAACCAATGATAAGCAGCAAGAGTAAAAATTATTTCATACACAGCTTTGGAAACAAGTAAATAACACAGACTAATGTAAATATATCTTGATAGCAGCTTAATATGCTCTTTCTTCTATAGAAAACCAAAGGATGTTTTAAGAGGAAATATTTACTTTTTCTCAATTAGTATATCATGAGTTATCAGAGTATTTCTCATTCATTTTGCTGAACTCTATAAAAAGTGTTTCAAAGGTGGCTCATATTGTTCAATCCTGAGAAATAGTTTATTAATTTAATTCTCTATATTTTTCTGTTCTTTTGTAGAAATACCAGAATCATGCATAAGTACTTCTGATCAATGATCTAACTTCCTGTTTCTTACTGTCCCTCCCTTTTTCCTTTATTTATACTTTCCATTTCTTATTCACTTATTTGCTCAGATCAAGTGCATCAAACTTCCTGGAAGATTTTTTTGATATTTATTTTTCAAAATATTGAATGAATCATTTACATTGGTTAATTCTCTTAAATTTTCAAGAACACATATTTTTATGGATTAATATGTTATAGATTTTTGAAGATAAGACTTTATTTTAAAATATTTTTGTCTATATTTTTTCTTTTTTTCTGAATTTTTTTGCTCTGTGTATATTTTAATCCCCTCTCTTTCTTAACTTCCTCAAAAATCTTGGAAACTATGAACTTAGACTTCTATGTTAATCATATGGTAACTTGCTGGGTACAGTTTTTCCAGGACATTCCTGGTGTTAAATCAGAAAGCCCCATTGACAAGTAGCCCCTTGTTTGGGGAAAACCAGAATGGTTGGCAGCCCACCGACGTGGCATGATGTCAAGTGTTTTCTACCGGTAAATGTTTCCTTGGAATACAATTTCCTCCCATCAACCATAGTTTATTGGAATGTCAAAACCTTTTCCCCATTAATTGAATAATCATTTTCCTGTTCAAATCCCATTATCTAAAACATGTTAAAATCTTCCATCTGACATTTCTTCTGTATTTTTTTAATTTCATGATAATTAATATTTTATATTTCCTGAGCCTCTGAATAATGGCAGCTACAGTGCATATGGCTTACAGTAGATCTAAAGCAAGGTCTTCACGAAACACTGAGCAATTGAAATGGAAGTATAAAAATGACAATAATAGAAGAATTCAACAATCAGGACTACTAATTTGTGCCTGATGGTATCAAGTAATAAAAACTGGTGTTTTTCTTAGCCCACGCCACTTACTGAAAACTTTTAGGAGAGTTTATTCAGCAACATTAACATAGTGATATCAAAAAGCTAATCTAGCTTCCCAATATGAAGATAAAAAAGTTGCGATTATGTTTCAAATGATGAGCAAAAGTAAAATCCCAAATACTGGAAAAAATGTTACCCTCTGGTATCACTAAATTCATTGGTATAATGAGACAAACCCACATTCATTTAAATAGATATCAAATTCTGACAGTCTTGGCATAAGAATGTTTATGTTAAATTCAAAGATTTGTTATTTTTGATATATGAATTTATAAGGGCAGAAAATCATTTATATCCCATTAGTAGGTAGAGATCTTTTTCTGTTGTTATTTCATGGATTCTTGGATGTAAATGCAGATCCCTTGATTCTTGGATGTAAATGCAGACCCCCTGATCTAGTGTCTAGATAAGAAAATGGGTTTTATTTTTTTTCAAAATATAAACTTCAATTATTTATTTAAAAAATCTGCATATTTCCTGAAATATTCAGAGTTAGATTAAAAGCAAAAATTAAAAAAAAACAAATACACAGTTCATAATTCTTTATTTACCATACATGCATGCATATCTTCTCTCTTCTTTCAGGAAAGCCAACGAATGGAGAATTACAACCAAACGTCAACTGATTTCTTCTTATTGGGATTGCTCCCACCATCAAAAATTGGGCTGTTCTTCTCTTCTCTCTCTGTGCTCATGTTCCTGATGGCTTTGCTTGGCAACCTGTCCATGGTCTTCCTCATCGTGCTGGACGCCCACCTCCACACCCCCATGTACGTCCTCCTCAGCCAACTCTCCCTTATTGATTTGAACTACGTCTCCACCACTGTCCCCAAAATGGCTTTCAACTACCTGCTGGGGAACAAGTCTATCTCGTTCATCGGTTGTGGGGTTCAGAGCTTCTTCTTTGTGACTTTAGCAGGCACAGAAGGACTGCTGTTGACATGCATGGCCTATGATCGCTATGTGGCCATTTGCTTTCCTCTCCACTACCCTACTCGGATGAGTAAAAGGGTGTGTGTGCTGATGATCGCAGGGTCATGGATAACAGGCGCCAGCAACTCTTTTGCCCACACTGTATATGTCCTCCATATCCCCTTCTGTCAATCCAGAACCATCAACCATTTCTTCTGTGACATCCCAGCCATGATGACTCTGGCCTGCATGGACACCTGGTTCTATGAGTGCACAGTGTTTGCGAGCACCATCTTCCTCCTCGTGTTGCCTTTCATTGCTATTATATGTTCCTATGGCTGGGTGCTTCTTACTATCCTCCGCATGCGCTCAGCGGCAGGGAGGAAGAAGGCCTACTGGACCTGCAGTACACACCTCACTGTAGTGACTTTGTTCTACGCACCTTTTGCTTACACTTACCTACGCTCGAGATCCCTGCGATCTCCAACAGAGGACATGATATTGGCTTTCTTCTACACCATTCTGACCCCAGTGCTCAACCCCATCATCTACAGTCTGAGAAACAAGGAGGTGATGGGGGCCTTGGGGAGAGTGATTCAGAGAATCCACTCTGTGAAAATGTAAACACAGTTGCATTAGCCCTGCAGCCTCACAGGGAGGTCACGTCAACATTGTATAGTCCCTAGGAGAAATATAATTCCAGAATTAGAACAGGGGCTAAATTAATATAGAGAAATAAAGTAATTTGACAAAATAACTGTATTTTCCTAATCACTGTTTTGTTTCATTTGTGGTAGTATTTTAATGAATATAAAAGGCATGTATTTTACTCTAGCATATGGACACTATAGTTTTACTAAGATGTAGAAATAAAAATGAAAACAGCCAAACTTGAAGTCATCATTCACTGTAACAGTTCCACTATACTCATGTATCAAAATCATACCATCGCTGGGTTCATTTGACAGTATGTATATGTTTTATTTCTATTACAGTTTTCTCTTAATTGGTGCATACTGGTTCTATTTCCCAATTTTCAGAGGAGATAATAAATATATAGATTAGTCAGAGGCTCTGCAGGAAATTAGACGTCCTTACAACAGTATAAAGTACATACAACAATTTTATAATTTTCATGACCGAGGCCCATAAATATATGGCGGAATCTTAAAAAGTAACTTATTTACTGGTCTATATAACCTGAAGAATAAATGGTTATGGTTGGGGAAATGCAAAATGGACTCTACAAGAATGAGAGTCTTTTTATAAAACAATTAATGGAGGGAGATTCAAGGTGGCATAGAAGTTAAAGACCGTGTATGCCTCCTCTACTGACCACCCAAAAATTATAGCAAAACTACAAAGCAGGCAATCCATGGAGTCATCAGAGTTCTGGCTGAACAAAAGTTGTGTGGCCTAGCCCCACAACTCTGAGTGGTGATGGTGAATTGAGAGGGCTATCAAAGCTGCAGAGCCACCTCTCCTATCTGAGGAGCAAGGAGTTTCTTCCATACACTGCGCTCTCCAGAGTAGCGTTCCAGTGCAGGGGAGAGAAGTCCCCACAACATCTGGCTGTGAAAAAGAGCTGAGGATATGGTTGAGTGAGACAGAGGGTGTAGGAAATGGAGACCTTCCTCTTAAAGGGTCCACTCCTGGCATAATCACTGAGAAATTTGCTCCTTCTTGAGCTCCAGTGCTAGGGCAGCTACTTGAGGGGTACCATAAACTTATGGGAAGGCATTGAACTGTTGAGATTCATGGTGAGGGCTGGAGGCATGGCTGGCTGCCGGACAGAGGTGTAGCCGTAAGCTATTGTTGAGCTCTCCCTGGTCCCAGCCTGCAGATATAGGCACCGTCAATCTAAATAGCACAAGTCACTTTGCCCAGGGAATTCTCTAAGACTTTTCCCCTCCAATCTTGTGTGCCCACCGAAGCTGCATCCGTGATGTATTTTATACAAATGTGTTGTCTTGGCTCCTGCTACAAAAATTCATAAAATCTCTCAAAGATTCACAAACCCCAAAAGAGGAACTTCTGACCCTGCACCAGTGGCAGCCAGCCCCAGTTTCTGACTTGGCTCCTTGAGGCACCTCTAAGCCTGGCAAGAATGGCAGCCACATGTGAATTGCTTGGTGATTCTTACAACGTGGCCCCAGAGGTACATAGGCTGTGGCTGAACTAGACCTGCAGCCGTAATCCTCACAAGTCTGTAGCAAGGAGACCCACAGCATACCTAATAAATAAAGCCACTCTACTAAGAACGGGAGACTTAGAATCCCTACTTAATACATTGAAACAGACACTGGGAGGCAACCAAAATGGGTAGACAAAAAAGCATGCCTCACTTGAAAGAACAGAACAAAGCTCTGGAAAAAGAATTCATCAAAATGGAGACAAACAATCTACCAGATGCAGAGTTTGAAACACTGGTTATAAGGTTGCTCAAGGAATATGGGGGGGAAATAGATGAATTCAGTGACTTTATTAAAGAGATAAAAAACATAAAAATGGAAATGGGAAACATAGTAGAAAACCAGTCAGAAATGAAGAATACAATATCTGAGATGAAGAGTATATTAGAGGGAATCGACAAAGTGGATAAAGCGGAGAATCAAATCATTGATATAGAGGATTGGGGGAGGACACCCAATCAGAAGGGAAAAAAGAAAAAAGAATCCAAAAATAAAGAAAGTTTTAGAAGCTTCTTAGAAAACGTTAAGCATAACAACATATGCATCATAAAAATACTAGAAAGAGAAGAGACAAAGCAAAGAATTGAAAATCTATTTGAAGAATTAATGATGGAAAACTTCCCTAACCTGGTGAAGAATATGGACATACAACCCAAGGAAGTTCAGGGAGTCCTAAAGAAGATAAACTCAAAGACGCCTACTCCAAGACACATCATAATTAAGTTGCTAAAGGTTAATTTTGAAGAGAGATTCAAAAGCAGCGAGAGAAAAGTACTTAGTTACATACAAGGAAACACCCATAAGACTATCAGCCTATTTCTCAAGAGAAGCATAATAGCCAGAAAGACTTGGCACAAAATATTCAAAATGATGACAACCCAAGACCTACAACTTTACCCAGCAAAGTTAACATTTAGAATCGAAGGACAAATAAAGAGCTTTTCAGAGAAGAAACAGCCTAAAAGAGTTCATCACCTCTAAGCCAAGGAAATTTTAAAGGGATTTCTTTAAGATAGGAAAAAAGTATGTATCAAAAGTTTAAATAAAAAATGGCAATACTACAAAAAAAAAAAAGAATTAAAGCGTATTGCTTAATCCATCTGAGCCAATCCTCGATCATCCCTCAAGACACTAGGTTTACTTCCTAAGTAGCTACTGCTACCCTTTTATAAAATAATTACTGTCATTTTATTCTTCAGTTACTACTCTAATAATTCTACTGAACAAGATTTAGTAGAGTTTAGGGAATTAGTTTGGAGTGATTCTCTCAGCACCAACATCTTTAATAGGTACACCTGCACAGTCACTAGCCTACAAAGGCCCTGACATCACTCTCAGGTTTACCTGTACACATATACAATACGAATGGAGGGTCATGATTGTCCAGGACAATATTCTGCTATATTCTATATTCTCTGAGGACAGGTGGGAACAAAGAAGTTCTAATGAACATGTAAGAAGCCTTGAATTATCCAATTCATGACATTGATGGATTACTGATGGATTAGGATTCAAAATGAATATTTTTTCCAAAATATTCATATTTTGTAAGAGATGATATGAATTTGGATGTTTTAGAACTAAAACCAAATGAATGCTTAGAGATTTCTTCAGCATTAACTGATTAAAATTTGATTTTGGATTTGCAGATGAGTAAGACTTGAACATGTCTTAATATATGACGGGGCATTTTCTCATCAAAATAAACAGTATAACAATATAGTACTATTTTTAAAAGGATAGTTTGCTTGCTCTTAGAAGATTTACTTCACATTGTATAACTTGATTTTCAAATTTTGAGAAATAATGAGACATTTACTGCTTAATTTCAATAACCAAGTATTTACTAGCATTTACCATTTTGTAGCAATTTTTCTTAATTGAATTAAAATGAGAACTGGAATATGGTTAGCTAAGGTCTTTAGTTGAAGTAAAGTTATTCCTTAACAGAAATAAATTCAGTACAATTTAAGTAGAAGTTATTTATTAAGAAAGAGTGAGAGGCTTGTAGAATCTCCAGAAATTGTAGCCAGTCAGGTCTGAAGATGCCACAACCACAAGAAAATTTTAATATGCTCTTGAGAATAATTTGTGTGAAGACATCATGATTGTCCCTACTGTGTGCCCTTTACAGCCCCAGTACCACGTGATGGGCTCCTCTGGGGACCTGGTGAATTTATTGCTCTTGCAATAAATTCTTGTTTATTATTCTTATGCCTGTTTCTTAGTGGATGAGAACATTCCTGGCTCTTTTGAGTGATATATTCTAAAATTGAAGTCTGGGACCTAATATTTTTAATGCCAAGGGCCCTACTCATAGCTGAGATTCAGATAAGTAAGTGAATATTCAGGTCCTAGCATCTGTCCAAAACATATCAAAGAGAGGGCAGATACAAAAAATATAATCAATGTTTTCAATACATTCTGCTTAAACACTGTCCTGTTGCCATCAGTTATCTATTTGCATCACCAATACATGTGAAATTTAGGAATGTGTGAAAAGTATCATCTTCAAAACAAGCAATGTGATTATTCATGTAAAGAGCTATATAATTTAATTAAAAATATTTTTAGACAAAACACAGAAACTAAAAAAAAAAAAGCTTACTTTGTTCAGATTCTGGACTCCTGATTCTTCCTTTAGAACACACCAAATGTCTTGGCTGGGTGCCATTTCCACTGTTTTGATGTCTCCTAGGGAAATAGCATCACTCACCCACAGCCCCTGCTTACAATGCTCTAGGGGAATGTAGAGTGCTCTGGGAGGCTTCACTGTTGTGATGGGCCTACTCAGTACTTCCCTGATTGAACACATGGTCACCACACTCAAAAGTGGTAGTTCATGGAGAAAAATTCTGTCCTGACATACAGGTGGCAGGCTCCATGGTATCACAGACTAAGTTCTTCTGAGTTTCTAACTTGAACTCCCACAGCTGTATCCATGTGTCTCTTCTGGCAGTTTTGAGCCATTAATTAAAATGTCTTTCTTTTTTTGTACAAATTATCTCCAACACCCTCTCCCATCACAACAGCAGATAAAGAATTTTACTTCCTCTTTCAGCACAAGAGTGTTTTGTGCTCTAAAGAAAGAGCATTGTGTATTCACTAATATACTAAGGCTGGCTCAGCTCAAACACAGTTTTGTTTTGTTTTTAATTTTAATATTGACAGAAAAAGAAACCCTTTTAACTTTTCATATCTAGATCATTGAAAAACTACCTGGATTTCCGGGTAATTGTCTCTGCTAAAAATTAACAAAATAACTAGACTCCTGGTTTTTAGTTTCTTATGTAAAAAACCTGAAAGCCACTCTTTGTCCTAATGATAAAAGGTCAAACAGGCTGAAATATCAATAATTTCTTAAATCCATAAGAAAATGAAAGACTGGCAAACCATAGCTTTTGAGATTGGAGATATAGGCAAATATAGGGAGTCATAGTTTACCAAAGCAGAGATTCACTAGAGCAGACTGCAGTGGGAACCAGTGCTGGGGTAAGGAATTCTGAATGATAATTGACTATTTGCTGGAGTCTCAGTGTGGGCATCTCAGAGTTAAAATTCAAGGAAATCCAGAACTGGGGGTGGGGGCACTCCTTTGTGGGATTTACCCCCAGTGACTCTACCAGAATAAAACAGTTAATTCTAGAAAAATCCACTCATGCTCTAACAGGCAGAAGATAAAAAATAAAATAAAATAAGCGTTGTAAAAATAGCCCAGAGCACTCTATTTTTCATATCAAGGCCTGCCTTCAGGAAAAATTAGTTAACCAGACCCTAACACGTGGGTCATTATCAGAGCCTGTCTGACCTGGGGAAATAGGAATTCCTGAACTTCATTTGGCTCTAACCTTTGCCAAGCCAGAAGGAAGATACTTAACTCCTGCTCTCTCTAGCCATACCGGTCCTTTCTGATGGCAGGAACAAAATGAAAAAAAAATTTTTGAAGTTCACATCTCACAGGCTCCAGCTCATTAAGAGATAGAAACTGAATATTAGAACTAAAGAATGACTCCACTCTCCATACACCTCACCTTCACATTGCTAAAGGCCTATGTACAGCAGTTCTTTTTATCTAGCTCATATTGTTTGGCTACTAAATAAATAAACAAACAAATAAATAAATAACAACAAAGCATACTAAAAGGCAAAGACAACCCAATTAAAACATGGGCAGAGGTCCTGAACAGGTACTTCTCTCAAGACATGAATGGCCAACAGATGTATGAGACAAAGCTCAATTTCACTAGCTATTAAAATAATGCAAATCAAACTCACAAGATACCACTTCACACCTGTTAGAATGGCTGTCATCAACAGGACAAGAAATAACAAGTGTTGGAGAGATTGTGAAGAAAAAGGAACCCTCATTTAGTGCTGGTGTGAATGTAAATTAGTACAGCACCTTGGAAAACATTATGGAGGTTCATCAAAAAATTAAGAATAGAATTATCATGTGACCCAGTAATCCTTCTTCTGGGTGTGTACCCCCAAAATTTGAAAACATTTATCCTCAAAGATGTGTGCACTCTGATGTACATAGCGACATTACTCATGGAAGCCAGGACAAGGAAGCAACTGAAATATCTATCGAAACATGATTAGATTAAGCAAATGTGTTATATATATATACAAAGGAATATTACTCAACCATAAGAAAAGATGAGATACTGCCATTTGAGACAATGCGTATGATCTTGAGATTATCATGCTTAGTGAAATATGTCAGACAGAAAAATTTGAGAACTATATGACTTCACTAACATGTGAAATATAAAACTAAAAGTCACAAACAATCAGGACAAAGAGAAATGCATGGAAACAGAGCGTGGATTAGTGGTTGCCAGAGGGAAGTGGGGAAGGAATAGGTAGATAGGGTAAGGAGGGTCAAATATTTCGTGGCAGAAGGTAATTTAACTATGAGTGGTGAACACAGAATGTAATAAACATATGATGTATTATTCAATTGTATGCTTAAGAATTACTTGATTTTATTAACCAATGTCACCTCAATAATTTAAATTAAAGAAAATAAACAAATGCTAGATATTTAAAAAAAAAACTGCAACACATGAAGAATTGTCGGAAGCCAGCCGACCAAGTCAAACCGGGTACCTGAATGGGGGAGCGGGGACTGAGAAAAAAGAGAAGACAGACAGGGTGCAGGAGGGAGAACAGATCTCACAACTGTCTCTCTGAGTTTATTTCTTATGCTTCTTTTTATACATAATCTGTTCCTTTGTGTATCCCAAGATAACATAATAAAAGTTACATCCTGAAGATCTGAAGATCAAGGTACAGTCGACACTTCCTTTGACACTCCCTTCGACACTCCCTTTGACACTCCCTTTGTCTATACTTAATCTTCTTCTTCCTGGAATTCCACAGAACCAGCCTTTTCTTTTTTATGCAAGCAGGCCTCCCGAGATAATCCATGCACTCTTTTGAATTTTGGGAGCTTTAGCTCCCTACAAAGAATGCCTGAGAATAGTTTATTACTAGAATGGACATGGCTGAGGAAAGAATTTCTGAGCTAGAAAATATATCGGTAGAATTCTAAAAAAGTTAGAAAGACAAAACTTTAAAAAAATTAAATAATTGTGGGAGATACTAAAGATGCAGCACATGGAAAATGGGAATACCGGAAAGAGGAGGAAAAGAGAAAGAAAAAATAAAAGAAATATTTAAATACCAACCACAGGCCCAGGAAGCTCAGTGAACACCAAGTAGAATAAATGATGCAAACACGAGAAGGAACAAATTAGACAGAATTACATCTGACTTCTCCTCAGAAACCATGCAAGGAATAAGAGAGTAGAGGTAATTATTTAAATGGTTGAGAGAAGAAAAACAAAACAAAACAAAACAGCAGCCTAGAATTTTGGATACTGAAAATTAAGGAAAAATAGAGACTTTTACAAAAATATTGAGAATATTTGTTGCCAGGAAATCTGCTTTCAAAGAAGTGTTAAAATACATTCTTTAGAGAAAAGAAAAATGGTATAAATTAGAAACTTGAAAAACATTTTTAAAAACCATGATTAAAGAAAAAAGAATGGTTAAATAAAATCTTTCATTTTTCTTTTTCTTAAACAATGCAGCAGATAACAAATTGTTCAAAGTAATAATAGCAATAATGTACTATTTTATCTATGATTATGTATATATCAGGTATACAAATATAAATGCTCATATGTAAGTGAAAACAATTGCATCAAGAATAAAAAAGAAGTATGGAAAAATTATAATTATTTTTTTGCTATAAAGTACCCACACTACTTTTGAAGTGGTATAATGTTATTTAAAAGTAAACTTGGATTAATTATAAATGTATACTGCAAATGCTAAAGATCACAAAAAGAAAAAGTTTTTTGAAAAAAGTATAACCGATAGACTAAAAAAGAGAAAAGGACATAATAAATACGGTCAAGTAAAATTACAAACAACCCAATTAAAAATTGGGCAAGGGACTCGAACAGATGCTTCTCCAAAGAAGACATACAAATGCCCATAGGACATATGAAAAGATTTCCAATTTCACTCGCTGTAAAGGAAATGGAAATCAAAACCACAATGAGATACCATCTCTCACCTGTTAGAATGGCTGTTATCAACAGGACAAGTAATAACATGTGTTGAAGAGGTTGTGGGGGAAAAGGAAGCCTCATATACCATTGGTGGGACTGCAAATTGGTACGGCCACTATGGAAAACATTATGGAGTTTCCTTGAAAAACTAAGAATAGAATTATCATGTAACTCAGCAACTTTTCTTCTGGGTATCTTCCCCCCAAATTTGAAGATGCTTATCTGGAAAGATATATGCACCCTGATGTTCATTGCAGAATTATTCACAGTGGCCAAGACATAGAAACAATGGAAGTTCCTTTGATACATGATTAGATAAGTAAGATGTGATACATTATACAATGGCATATTAGTCTGCCATAAGAAAATGAGATACTGCCATTTAGACAACATGAATGGATCTTGAGATTATCATGCTTAGCGAAATAAATCAGAAGGAAAAATTTGAGAACGATATGATTTCACTCATATGTGGGACATAAAATTAAAAGCAACAAATAAACAAGATAAACAGAAACTCATAGACACAGACAACTCTTTAGTGGGTACAAGAGAGAAAAGGGATAGGTGAGAGGGGTATAAAGAGGGTGTAATGTATGGTGACTGAAGGAGATTTGCCTTTGGATGGAGGACACACAATGCAATATACATAATGATGTATTATTGAATTGTACACTTGAAACCTGTATAATTTTATTATCCAATATCACTCCAATAAATTTAATATAAATAAATAAATAAATGTCATTGCAATAATGTAAAAAAAATTCAATCGATTTTTTTTATAAAACACAATTTGCCAAAACTCACACAAGAAGAAGTGAACAATCTTGATAGGCCTAGATCTATTAAGTAAATCTAATTAATAATTAGTGATCTTCCAAAATGGAAATTGCTGGCCTATTTCACTTCACTGAAAAATACTATCAGACATTTAAGAAAGAAATATATACCAACTGTGCACACAACCATTCAGAGGATAAAAAGAATGCTTCCTAACTCTTTCTATAAGGCTATGACTACCCAAATAACAAAATTAGACAGGTCTTTACAATAAGACAGAATTATGATAATTATCTTTTATAAACAGATAAAAAATCATATATTAATAACAAATTAAGGGCAACACTGTATAAATTAATTATATGCCACAATCAAGTATTTTTCATTCCAGCTGAGCAAAGCAGATTAAGCCTTCAAAAATCAATAAATTTAATCTATCACATCAACAGGCTAAAGGAGTAAAATCACATAATCATAGCAAAAGATGTAGAAAAAGCATTTAACAAATTCCAACACCCCTCCACACTTAAAACTCTCAGTAAACAAGGAATATGAGAATTTTATGAACCTGATTGACAGAAATAATTTATTACTAATTATAGAAATATCAGCCTAGAGAACCACCTGAAGACTAACTGAACAAAGTCCATAACTAAGGATATAAAGAAGAAGCCACGTCAAGACTGGTAGGAGGGGTGGAGACAGGAATGGGCTTGCCTCGCTACCACATGTGATGGTTAAAAATCCCCTAGTGAAGAGAGAGGAGTCGCAGGACAGAGCTCTAGGACCAGGAAGAGAAGCTCTGATAACATTTGGCTGTGAAAACCTGCAGGGATTCAGTCCATCTGAGTGACTCGGGGGTTGCAAAAGCCATATGGGGGAATCTGAGTTGTGTGGCTTCAGGGCGAGGGCTGGAGGAATGGCTGTCAGTGTCCCTCCGATAAGCCTTCCTTTGATATGGCCAAATATGAATCTGCACGAGTCTGGTGAATACAACTCACCCCACTATGACGACTAACTGAGACTCTAATGTACCCAACTTACATGCCCCCAGTGGACAGTTCAGCAGCAGGCAATCGGCATTCACTAGAGCTGCAGTCTTTCTGGAAAAAAAAAAAAAAAACTATCAAAGTTCCATGGGCCACAAGAGGATGGTGGATGGCCTCTGTGTGTCTTAAGCTTTTTGCTGAGTGGTCTGTGGTTCAGCATTGGCACTAATATATTTTTTAAATCAACCATTACTTTATCTTTTTACATTTTATTTTTAATTAGAGTTGACATTCAACATTATTTTGTTAGTTTTAGGTCTACAGCATAGTGGCTAGACGTTTATATAATATATGAAATGATACCCCTAAATAATCTAGTACTCACCTGGCCCCATGCATAGTGATTAAAGTATTATTGACTATATTATCTATGCCATACTTTAAATCCCGTAATTATTTCGTAACTGCCAAATCCCTTCTTAATCCCTTTCCCTTTTTCACCCTTTCTCCAAACCTTCTTCCCATCTTGCAATCACCAGTGTGTTCTCCATATCTATGAGTCTGTTTCCATTTTGTTTGTTTTTTATTTTTTAATTCCACATAATAGTGAAATCATATGATATTGGGCTTTCCCCTTCTGATTTATGTCACTTAGTCTAGTACACTCTAGGTCTAAAATGTTGTCACAGATGGTAACATTCTATTTTTTATGGCTGAGTAACATTTCATTCTGTATATGTACCATAACTTGTTAATCTAATCATCTATTGGTGGGTACTTAGGTTGTTTCCATATCTCAGCTTTTGTCAATAGCACTGCCTTGGACATAAGGGTGCATAGATCTTCAAGAATTTTGTTTTTGTTTTGTTTTGTTTTAGACAAATACCCAGTAGTAGAATTGTAGGGTGTTCAGTAGTTTTTTAAAAAATTTTTTGAGAAACCTCCAAACTTTTCCCATAGCAGCGGCACCAATTTGCAATCTCACCAATAGTACGTCAGAATTCCATTTATTCACATTCTCTCAAACACTTCTTTCTTTCTGATTTATTGATGATAACATTTCTCACAAGTGTGAGGTGATATCTGATTGAGGTTTTAATTTGCATCTCTCTGAAGATTAGAGACCGTGAGCAATGTTTTATATGGTGATCTATATGTTGGCCATCTGTATGTTCTCTTTGGAGAGATGCCTATTCAAGTCCACTGCTCATTTATTAATTAGATTTTATGTTTTACTGGTGTTGAGTTGTATGAGTTTTTATATATTTTGTTTTCTTTTTTTATTTTATTTTATATTTGCTTCAGGAATACAGTACAATGGTTAGAAACATATATTATTTATTGAGTGAATCCTCGATTACACAATCACCCATTTATCACTACACACAACTATTAAATAATATTGACTATATTCCCTATGCTGTACTCTGCATCCCCTGACTGTTTTGTAACTACTAATTTGTACATCTTCATCCCTTCATCTATTCACACTGTGACCCACACCCCATCCTCTAGCAATCACCGCATTGTCCTCTGTATCTGAGTCTGTTTTTTTTTTTTTCATTTTGTTCATTTCTTTTGTTCCTTAGTTTCCATGTATAAGTGAAATCATATGGTATTTATGTTTCTCTGTCTGACTCAGCATAGTACCCTCTAGGTCCAACATATCAGAAATGACAAGATTTCACTTTTATGGCTTAGTATTATTCCATTGTGTATATGTACCACAATTTCTTTATCCAATTACCTCTCGATGGGCACTTGGGTTGCTTCTATGTCTTGGTTACTATGAATAGAGCAGCCATAAACATAGTAGTGCATAGATCTTTACAAACTAGCATTTTGGTTTTCTTTGGGTAAATATCCTCAAGTGCAATAGCTGGGTCAAAAGGTAGTTGTTTTTTAAAATTTTTTGAGAAAACTCCATGATGTTTTCCGTAGTGGCTGCATCAATTTACAATCCCACCAACCATGGACAAGAGTTCCCTTTACTCCACATCCTCACCAGCATTTCTTGTTTTTTGATATCTTGATGATAACAATTCTGACAGGTGTGAGATGATATCTCATCGTGGTTTTAATCTATATCTCTCAGATGATGAGTTATCTTGATCATCTTTTCATATGTCTATTGGTCATCTGCATGTTTTGTTTTGAGCAATACCTGTTCAGGCTGACTGCCAATTTTTTAATTGGATTGTTTATTTTTTTTGTTGTGAGTAGAATGAGTTCTTTATACATTTTGAATTTTAACCTCTTATCAGATGTACAATTGGCCAATACCTTCTACCATTTTATAGAATTTTTTTAAAATTTTGCTGATGGTTTCCTTTGCTATGCATAAATTTTTTAGATTAACATCGTCCCATTTGTTTATTTTTTCTTTTGTTTTTCTTGCTTGAGGAGATATATTAGAAAAGAATATTACGAAGAGAAATGTCAAAGAATTTACTGCCTATTTTTTCTTCTAGGAGTTTTTGGTTTTGGATCTTATGTTTAAGTCTTTAATCTATTTTCAGTTTATTCTAGTAGACGGTGTACAAAGGTAGTCTGGTTTTATATTTTTGCATGTATTTATCCAATTTTTCCAACATCAGTTATTGAATAGACTGGCTTTACTTCGTTGTATATTCTTGACACCTTTGTCATAGATTACATGACTACATAGGTGTAGATTATTTCTGGACTCTCTATTCTGTTCCATTCATCTATGTGTCTGTTTTTATGCCAGTACACTCCTGATTTGTTTGCTATAGCCTTGTAGTACAGTTTGATATCAGGTAACATATACCTTCAGCATTGTTCTCTTTCTTAACATCATCATGACTATTCAGGATCTTTTATGGGTCCATATACATTTTTGGTTTATTTGTTCTAGGTCTCTGAAAAATGACATTGGTATTTTGATAAGGATTGCATCAAATCTACAGATCACTATGTGTAATATTGACATTTTAGTGGTGTTAATTCATCCTAATCATGAGCATGATCTATGCTGTCATTTATTTGTTTCTTCCCCATTTTTTTTAATGACCTATAAGTTTTCAAGCACAAGTTTTTTATCCATTTGGTTACATTTATTCCTAGGTAGTATATTGTTTTTGATATAATTTTAATTAGGCTTGTTTTCTTAATTTTTCATTCTGATAATCATTGTTGATATATAGATATGCAATCTATTTCTGAATATTAATTTGTATCCTATTTTACTGAATTCACTTATCAGTTCTCACTGTTTTTTGGTTAAATCTTTAGGGTTCTCTATATATAGTAACGTGTCATCTGCAAATGATGACAGTTGTGATTCTTCTTTTGTAATTTGGTTGCCTTTTGTTTCTTCTTCTTGTCTGATTGCTATAGCTAAGACTTCCAATACTGTATTGGATAAAATTGGTGAAATTGGAAATCCTTGTGTTTTTCCTGATCTTAAGGAAAATGCTATTAGCCTTTCCCCATCGAGTACGATGTTAGCTGTGTGTTTGTCTTACATGGCCTTTACTATGTTGACGCGTTTCTTCTATTCCCACTTTGCTAAGAGCTTTTATCATAATTGCATGTTGCCAAATACTTTTTCTGCATCAATTGATCTGATCACATCATGTTTATCTTTCAATTTGTTAATATGGTATATCGGATTAATTGATTTGTGTTTATTGAACCATTCTTGCATCCCAGACCTAAACCTTCCTTGTCGTGGTGTGTGATCTTAACGTATTGCTGAATTTAATTTGCTAATATTTTCTTAAGAATTTTTTACATTTTTGTTTATCAGAGATATAAACCTATATATATATTTTTCTTATTCCATTTCCTGGTTTTGGAATAAAGGCAATTGTGGCCTTATAAAATGACTTTGGGAGACTTCCCTCCTCTTGTAATAGTTTAACTAAGTAGAAAAAATGTTAATTATTCTTTAAATATTTGGTAAAATTTGCCTGTGAAGCCATCCAGTCCAGTACTTTTGTTTTCTGAGAGCTCTTTGATTACCGAATTGATTTCAGTTCAGGTTTTTTCTTTCTTTGTGACTCAGTCTTGGATGGTTGTACGTTTGTAGGAATTTATCCATACCTTCTGGATTGTCCAATAATAGAGTTTGCTTGCTCAAAGTATTTTCTTAGACAACTTTGTATTTCTGTGGTGTCTATTGTCACTTCTGATTTACTTATTAGGGTCCTCTCTCTCTTTTTCTCTTAATGAATCTGGTTAAATGTTTATCAATTTTGTTTGTCTTTTTCAAGAATCAACTTTTTGTATCTTTGATATTTTGTACTGTGTTTTTAGACTTTATATTGTTTATTTCCCCTCTAATCATTATTATTATTTTTCTTCTACTCACTTTGGGTTTGTTTGCAGTTCCTTTACTAAGTCTTTAGGTGTAAGGTCAGATTGTTGGTTTGAGACTTTTCTTCTTTCTTGAGGTGCGCCTGTATTGTTATGAATTCTCTTCTTCGGACTGCTTTCGCTGTGTCCTGTTGAAATTTTGGGTCATTTCTCTCTCTTCTTTTTTTTTTTGTCAATTTCATTTGTCTTAAAGTATCTTTTATGTCTTTTCAGATTTCACTGTTATCCCATCAATTGTTTAATAGCATGTTATTTAGCCTCCATTTGTGTATGTATTTTTTAGTTTTTCCTTGTAAATGATTTCTAGTTTTATACCATTGTTGTCAGAAAAGAGGCTTGATATGATTTCAATTTTCTTAAATTTAATGGGACTTGTTTTGTGGTCTACCATGAGGTCTATCTTGGAAAATGTTTCATGTGCACTTGTGAAAAAATTAATATTTGGCTGCTTTGATGTAAAACATTCTAAAAACACCAATTAAATTTGTCTGGTTTCATGTACCTTTCAAGACCACAGTTTTCTTATTGATTTTCTGGCTGGAAGATCTGTCCATTGATGTCATGGGGATGTAAAATTCCCTACTGGGACTGGATTACTGTGTTCTCTTCCTTTATGTCTGGATTACTGTGTTCTCTTCCTTTATGTCTATTACTGTGTTCTCTTCTTTTATGTCTTATGCTTTTAGGATTTTCTCTGTTTGTCATCTTTTCCATTTTAATGGTGATATGTTTTGGCATAGGCCTCTTTGTGTTCATCTTGTTTAAGACTCTCTGTGTTTCCTGATCTTTTATGTTTATTCATTTCACAAGGTTAGGAATGTTTTTCATCATTATTGTCTCAAATAGGTCTTCAGTCTCTTGATGTCTTCATTTTTTGGAAAATCTTATGATATAAAGTTTGGTACACTTGATGTTTTCCCAGAGGTCTCTTATACTATTCTCGTTTTATTTATTTATTCATCATCCATTCATTCATTCATTTTACTCTTCCATTTGGTTGTTTTCTGCTATTTTGTCTTCCAAATTGCTGTTTCAGTCCTCTGCTTCATCTAATCTACTGTTGATTCTACCTACTGTATTTATTTTAGTTATCGCAGTCTTCATTTCCAACATTTTTCATTGTTTCTATGTTTTTTATGCTTGCTCTCTCTTTGTTGAAGTTTACACTGAGATCTCTATTTTTTTCCCTAAGTTCATTAAGCATGCTTATAACCAATTTTTTGAACTCTCTATTTGTCAATTTGCTTGCCCTCACTTCATTTATTTATTTTTCCTTGAGTTTTCTCCTTGTCTTTCATTTGGAACACGTTTCTTAGTGTTGTCTCCCCACCCCTTTTGCCTGCCTCTCTGTGTTTGTTTCTATGTTTTATGTAGATCTATTATGTCTCCCAGGCTTGGCCTTGTGGCCTTATGTCATAAGTGTCCTGTGTGCCAGTGTCAGTGTCTTCTTGATCAACAGTGCCCAGTGCTTCAGGAGTATCTTTTGTTGGGTCATGTGTTACGTTGTAGTTAAGCCCTGAGTGCTTTTGTCACATGAGTAAATGGCATTGACTCTCAGGCTGACTGGCTTTGAGGATTGGCCATGTCCACATGGTATGAGAAGCTGGGTTTGGGTTAGCCCACAGAGTTCAGTCTCAGTGTTACAAGTCTGGAGTTACCTACTAAGAGCTACAAAACTATCTGTGGTTGGTGGCTACCTGACCTGAAACTGGAGGAATATGAGAAGCAACATAGTGATGAAAACCAGCTTCCACCAGCCCTGGGGCTGTGGTAGCTTAATCCTAAAGCATTCCCAGTCCTGAGGCTCCTTGCTGGCAGTGCTTAAGCCTCAGCAGTTTAAAGAGCCCCTGCTGTGTGCAAATTGGGTAATTCAGGGTCCCAGGGTGTTCCGAGTCAAGATCAGTGGTTTCCCTGAGTTAGTAGAGATTCAGATTTGGTGTTACTGCTTAGCCTGTGGACCCTTGCAAAATTCTCAGATCACAATAAGGCCAACTGCTTCCTACCTCAAGCCCAAAGACTCCCAAGATATGTTCAAGAAATACTCTTTTGTACGTAAGCTATTCAAGCATTCTTCAGCACTAACTGATACAAAAGCACAATGAGATAACAATTTTAGAGACGGCAGCTTCAGACCCAGAAAAAAATGATGAGATGACTTTCAAATGGCTAAATTAGTGGTAAAAACATAGTTTTCTTGTCTTTCTTTCAAGGAGGCAGGAGAAAAAGTAACTGCTCATTTCAACATAAGGGCACACTATCTAGTCTGTGAGCCGCTGGGAGGGGAATAGACATAGATGTGGGACAAGGACTTGGTCTCTGACAGATGTCTCCCTCTTTTATTCTTTCTGGTCACTTCCGATGTTAAAAATAAAAACGAAAAGCCCTAAGACAACTTAAAGCTGAACATCTAAATGGCCCTTTCACTTGAGGAACTTTTAATACTTTGTTAATGTTCTGAACAGAGAGCCTTCCCTTCTTGGTAAGAGAATCTGGAAGAAATGGGAGACCATGGCCATCCATGATTTGGTTAATTTGAGCAATCAGTTTGCCCATCCTCTAAATGAGGAACTCAGGAATAATGTTGCCAAGATATTTAATTTTGAGACTTGGTAAATGAGAGGCAATATTTGAAACAGAAAGACTTCAAACTCTAGCCATTATTGCAAAGAGTGAGGACACTGGAAAGGGGTTGCTGTAAGTGTGAGCATTTCAGACATCTCAGTCTTCTAAGCGGCCTTTTCAGGGCCCTTCTACTCCCCAGCGATGGGGTGTTAGGGACCTACAAGACTTTTTTCACCTTTCTTTCATCTGGTTGGAAAAACTTCCCCTCAGAATGATAAGGAAGATTTTTCTATTCTTATTGACAGTGGTGCTGCACTCTTGGTGATCCACTCCACTGTTCGAACTTGCCTCTGCCTCGGAGCAATAACATAGTTCAAAGGCAGGGATATCAGATACACTCAACAGGTTCAGTGTCTGAACCTAAGCCTTTTGGCTCAGGCTTCTTAAGATACACATTGTTTTACCCTTGGTTCCTCTGCCACTTTTTATTTGCTAGTCTGAGACTTACTAGAGAAGTGTCATACTGGAATATTCTCTTCCCGAAAGGGAGAAATAATGTTATAGTTTGATAGCAACTGTCAGTACGATCAATTATGTGTATTAAATAACCTTTCAACATCTTTAATTTGTTTCATTTTTGACAGTTCAGGAACTGAATCTGAGAGCACTGATCCACTGTTCCTATTGAACCAACCATCATCTTCTTTCTGGGTAAATTCTCCAGCTGATATTGGCTGAATCACATTGTATTTCTTATTAAAGTTCAACTTGATCCTTCAAACCTGTTCTAGAATTCATCAAATACTCTAAATAAACAGGCCCCTCACAGGTTAAAACCCATAAAAGAAGATGACGTAAGTCAGGGCCTTACTATTCCTTGCACTGTAACACTCTTATTTTATCTGTGAGAAAGCCAAACAGATAAGAGTGGAGATTCACACGTGTCCTTTGACCAACAATCTACATCATTTTCCCTGAAACCCTGCTGCTCCTAACCCTCTTACCCTACCAGCATCCATCCCAAATAGAAGCATATTCCTTATGATAACAGATTCATGCACTGCATTCTTTGATGTCCCAGCTGATGAAGCTAGTCAGTACCTTTTTATCTTTACCTGGGAAGGAAAATAATGTGTTCACACATTTGGTTCAACATTTGGAACATCATATCAGAACAAGGACTACACATAGATCCACGTGGGCTTCATGGAAGCTTAAGTTTCTCATGGCCTAAAACTAAGTGCCAGTTATGAGATTTCCTTGGGCTAGTCAACTATTGCTGAAATTGGATCCAAAATCTTTCTCTAATGGTAAATATCTATATGTATTACTAAAGAATGACAATCCTAACCCAATTTGATGGGAAGAACAAGATGACATAGCGTTTAAAGTCTTAAAAAAGGGTTTAATAAACCCACCTGTCTTTTGGCACACCAACTCCTCTTAGATTCCCTTGTTGTTCTTTGTGTATCAAAAGGAAAGGGAAGCACTTGAGTTACTCACTCAAAACATGAGGACCGACAGTGACCCCTAGGATACTATGGTCAACACCAAGACCTGTGGCGTGGGGTACTCCCTCGCCTTAGATCCACACCTGCCACTTCTCTCTTGGTCAAGACCACAGAGGAGTTGGTTGTGAGGTCTCTGTAACCATCTTTGTATTGTGCAGTAGAAGCCCTCCTGAATTCTCATTATGGCCAGCATCATCAGTCAGCCACTTCACCTCTTATGACATGCTTCTCTGTTAACCGCATCTCACATAACTCTTACAAACTGTAATAACCTTAACCTGCCACTCTTCTCACTTCTGAGACTGATGAAGCCCCACATGATGGCTTGACTCAAGGATCACCTGTTGTGAGGATTTGCAGGAGAATTCTCTGGGTAACACTAATTTTCATGATTCATGGATGGCTCAGACTTAAAAATGAGAGTGGTAAGTACTGCACTGGTTATGCAATTGTAACCCCTTTTGGAGTGCCTTTGGCCACTCCAGGTTGAATTGTATGCCCTCCCTTGGGCTGGCATTTTAGCCAAGGGTGAAGCTATCCAAATTCATACTGACAGTGGATAGGCCCTTGGTGGCTTATCGCTGACAATGCTGTTTAGAGGAAAACAATGTTATGGAAGTAACATAGTTTTCTTACTTCCAAAAGAGATAAAATTAAACATGGTCTACAAGTTCAAGATTTACTGGATGCTATACTTTCACCTGATGCTTTAGTTTTTCTTAAGATTCCAGGACATTCTAAATTTGCCTCCCTAGATGCTAAAGGAAATGACCTTGCTGACATTTCTGTGAATAACATTTCCTCGAAAGGCATCAGCAGCTGTTAAACCTCTGTTATGGTCTAAAGAGACATTTCTTCATCTGATAACAGGAAAACTGGACATAGATTCCCTAATATTGACTTCAGAAAGAGAAGAACAAATTGGAAATCCAACAATTGTTAGTTCGATAAGAAGAGAAAGCTCTGGTTAGAATGAAATAACAATCCTGTTTTACCAGAACTAAAATGTCCAATCTTCACTACTACACAGCATTAAACCATTGGTCCACTGATAAAATGACATCACTCATGACTCAATATTGGTGGGAATATATGACCAAGGCTGCAAAAAGTGACAACTTTATGTTTCCCACCTGTCCAAGGTATGACCCAGGGAAGCCTATACACAAGGCACCTGGATATTTTCGGTTGTCTAAAAGATTATTTGAAGTTTGACAAATAGGCTTTATATAGCTTCTGCCATCTCATGATCTAAATATGTTTTAGTCGTGGTCTGTATGTTTTCTCACTAGACCAAAGCTTTCTCTCACAGGCAAGCTGCTGCCTCTGAGTGACTGAAGGCCTACTAGACAACAGCATTCACATTTTGGGAACTTCTCTTGAACTCCACAGTGAGCACAAGTCAGATGATCCAACTGGTCAGTGCTATTTGGCCAGTTCTGCAACACCTGCACTGTTCCCACTACCTTGGTCTTCAGGTTGAATTGAACATACTAATGGCATTGCTAAGATTCATCTGGAAAAAAACTGTAGAAACTCTTCATGTACTTTGGCCAAAAGCTTTGTTGTTAGTACTCTTAAATCTCAGGTCTGCACCTTTGGGGCTCATTAGCTTTCACCATGCGATATAATTCCAGGATGCCCCTATGTATTTGGCTCCTACTTCTTTGATCCACAGTTGATAAAGGGAGAAACACTTCAATATTATAAAGTGTAATTGCTTCTGTTGAAATTAATCACAGTCTGGTGGAACAACCTTTTCACAGTGCACTGCAAGGATAAGAAAACCTGGATGTTCACACTCTACCACCTGGAGACTTTGTTTGCTGGAAAAAGTGTCTTCACTAAAGATTGCCTCCAGCATTGCTGGAAGGACCTTTCTCATCTTCTGATGACTTACTCTGTGTTGCTAACTCCAGGGAGCAGATTTGGATGCTCGTGTCACACCTAAAGTAGGTACCAAACCCTGACAGGAACTACACGGTCTGACAACCTTAACCTAAAGCTGTCAAAATTAAAGTAGGTGGGACCTGAAGGAAACTAATTGCAAAAAGACTAAATCAGGCCTGTGCAACTCTTTTCTTGGTGTTGATGTTTATATCATTTTTCTTTTTCCATTGGAAAGAATGTGCCCTTGTTTGCATCTCCTAAGCTACTGTGAAAGGAGGGATGGTTTCTGTTTCTTGTATCTGTCATCAAGAAGGTTGATCTACCTAAGATAATAATGATCTTTCTTTCATTATCTACAGGTTTGAGCTCCTAGTTTAAATTCACCATATAGACTAGGTTGCCACATTGTTCTTATTCTATTTTGAATTCTTGTCTTCAAGCTCTGCACCTGCTACCTGTTGACACTGGACACTAGCTGTCCATGATCCACTTTCCCTCTGATGATAGAGATGTCACACAGAGAGGTCTTTCCTGACACCGAGAGACAGATGGCTACTGAGTTGGAGGGCCTGACTGTTCATCAGTGATTCTTTTGGATAAAAATATCAATCAAAAGAGGGAAAGAATGAAGACAAACTGGAACTTTAAACAAACATAATCATTCAGGAGAATCACTGGAAGAAGCCAGGGCTTATCGACATTCTCGTGCTCTGCATGATTGTGAGAATGCTGTGGGAAGACTCTTTGCTTATAGGAAAGCTCAATAGTTCCAACTTTCCCTTCTCTATTCTTCCTTTTTCCTTCTATAAGTACTCCCATCTTGGCACGCAAGCTGGAGTCTGACGATACGTGTCTGCATGCTCTTGATTGCAACCTTTTCTTTTCAACAAATAGTTCCTTTTTGGTGACAAAACACCTTGTTGATGACAATTTTTCAGCTGGTAATATAATCTGAAATGCAAAGATTATGTAACAGTGACTAAATTTATGCAGTTATGAAAATATTTAATATTTTCATATTTTGAATCTCCTATCTGGCAATAACACAGTCAAATCATTTTTTTTTGAATGGTGACACTGGTTAACGAAATCCAGTAAGTTTCAGTTGTATATTTTAACAGTAAGGCATATATATATTTACATTGTGTGTTCACCTCTCATAGCAAGACTTCCTTCTGTCACCACATATTTGACCCCCTATACCCCATCGATCTCCCCCTACCTCCTCCCTCCACCCTCTGGTAACCACTAGTCTATTGTCCATGTCTATGAGTCTGTTTGTTTGTCCTATTTATTTGTTGCTTTTAGGTTTATATCCCACATATAAGTGATATCATATGGTTTTCAACTTTTTCTGTCTGATTTATTTTGCTTAGCATGATTGTCTTGAGGTCCATCCATGTTGTTGCAAATGACAATATCTCATCTCTTTTTATGGCTGAGAAATATTCCATTGTATATAGGTACCACAGATTCTTTAGCCAATCATCTGTTGTAGGACACTTCGGTTGCTTCCGTGTCCTGGCTACTGTGAATAATGCTGCTATGTGTGTAAATGTCTTTTCAGATATGAGTTTTCAAGTCTTTGGGATAAATGCCCAGTAGAGGGACTGCTGAATCATATGGTAGATCAATTCTTAGTTTTTTGAGGAAACTCCATACTGTTTTCCATAGTGGCTGTACCAATTTGCAGTCCCACCAGCAGTTCCTTTTTCTCCGCATCTTCTTCAACATTTGTTATTACTTGTCCTGTTGATTATAGCTATTCTAAAAGGTGTGGGATGGTATCTCATTGTGGTTTTGATTTGCATTTCCCTAATAGCTAATGATGTTGAGCAACTTTTCATATTTGCTGGCCATTAACACAGCCAAATCTTAAACTTCGCTGTGTGTATTAAGATTATCCTGGTGTTAATTTGTATTTTTTACTTCTGATTTTATTTGTTTTACTTCCTATACTTTACCCATCTCATCTGCTGAAATACTAGTTTACTTCTCTGTAATTGAACTCACTTTTGAGACCTGATTTTTATTCACAGAAGATAAAAATTAAAACAACACAAGAGCCCCTTCAAGGGACTGAAGCATTACCAGATCAACAGTTGTTCAGCCAGAGGTTTCTACTTTGTTCCATCAAGACTCTCGTGGCTTCCTACCCACTTGCTCCCTAAGACTCAGCACAGATGTGGGGCACACCCTTGATAGATTCCAGCACTGTGACCATGCTGGGGCTCCACTGGGTCTTCTGGCTTCATCAGTGAGACCCAAATTAGAAACCTCCCTGGGGTCAAAGAGCCCGTGTCCTTTATTTATACATTTGGTCTACAAGGTTAAAGCATAAACAATACTCTCCTGTGACACTGGTCCTATAATTGTGTTGTGACTGTATTGCCAACAACATTGTTTCTTATTTTTGTAGACTTGCTGGTGATGGTATATGATAAAAGGATCTCTTGTTGTGGACCAAATGGCCCTATGAACATTTTGGACAATATGAAATGTTCACTAATTATTTTAAATATAATATAATATAATATAACTTACCAAATTTAATAAAATTAGCATATGTGTGTGAATATATAATTACATATATTTAAAATGATTTGTCTAATAAAATTCATCCCTTTTTTAATAGCTGTGTTGGTAAATTGAATAAAATGTACACAATTAATTAATATGTGTGAGCAGAATATAATTATGTATTTAGTGAGTAGTAGGATATAAAATATAGAAATGTAGAAAATGTCAACAAAATAATTTTTTTCAATAACGTAAGATTTTAAAATAAATAAAATTTGATATTTGACCAACTATTTTGGAAGCAATTTCTCTTCTGGATATGTACCCCAAAACTTGAAAACTGTTACTGGTAAAGACAAATGCACCCCAATAGTCATAACATCATTATTGACCATGACCAAGGACCTAAGTGCCCTTCCATAGATGACTGGATAAAGAAGATATGGTACATATATTCAATGGAATATTATTCAGCCACAAGAAAAGATAAAATACTGTCATTTACATGTTTTTTGGAAACATGGCGGAGTGAGAGATGTCTGCAGATCTCTCCCCTTGAAACTACAATAAGCTGAACATCTAAAACTCAACAAAAAACACCCCAACTGCACACCAGCACATCTGAGCGTGGGATCTGCGCGTAAGAGCTACCACAGATCAGAACCCCGAGTGTCGATCGGTGGACTGGAAGAAATAAAGAATCTGCCTCTCTCAGCCATGGGAGCTCCCTGTTTGGGGAGAGGGAGGGATTGCTGGATCATATGGGAGATCAAGAGAAGGTACAGTGACTTCCCTGAACGGCCCTGCCTGGGAAAATTTATGAGTTCCACGCAGCCAGAGGCAGGTCCCAGTAATGAGGGCAGAAAGCAGAGAAGCAGGATGGCAGAGAAACAACAGTTGATTTTTACTGGCCTCTGTTGCAAAACCAAGATTGAGCCACATCCCCAACAACATCCAACCCAGAGGGCCCCTCCCACCATAACTTCTGAGACCGAACACATGGAGCCCTAGAGGAACCTGAGCAAAACTACTGAAACTGAGGGAAGCAAGCGTGATTAAATATACATGAGAAAAAAAAAGGCATTACATAAATGCATTATTAAGGCTTTATATAAAGTAGGGATCAAAGAGGCTTAGATGTCACCTACAGAAAATCAAAAGAAAAGCACCTTCTTTGCAGCAGGTTAAAGAGAGACCCTTATATAATAAAACTTCTTTCTGGAAAAAAAGCAGAATAATCTTCCATTAATGACCAGGTGAAAAAATAGTCCATTAAATACCATGAAAAAACAATATGACAAGGCATCTCAGAAAGAAAGAAACAAAATCTCCAGAAAATTAGCTTACAGATATAGTAAAATGAGACTTAAATGATAGAGAATTCAGAATGGTACTTCTGAAAAAAACTCAGTGAGATCCAAATGATTCATATCAACAATTTCAGGAATAGAAAAAACAACTAGATGAGCAGAACAAAAAGAGTGAAACCTCAAGAGGAATCAAATAGAACTTCTAGAGATGAAGAATATACGGAAAGAGTTGAAAAATGAAATAGCAAGCTTGAGAAATAGAGTCAACCAAATGGAAGAAAGGATCAGTGATATCAAAGACAGAAATCTAGAAATAAATCAGAAGGAAAAAGAGAGAAACCAAAGAATGAAAAATAATGAAAGAGAAATTCAAGAACTAGCTGATACCATCAGGAGAGGAAATATAAGAATAATGGGCATTCTCGCAGGTGAGGAAAAGGAGCAGGGACTAGAAAGCATTTTAGGATAAATAGTGGATGAGAATTTCCTAAATTTGAGGAATGAACTGGAGCTTGAAATTGAAGAAGTCAACAAAACACTCGTTATCTCAACCCAAAAAAGGCCTTCACAAAGACACATTGTATTCAAATTATCAAAAACCAATGACAAAGACAGAAATCTCAGGCCAGCCAGGGAGAAGAAAACGATAACTTATAAAGGAAAACCCATTATATTATCGTCCAAATTCTCAGTGCAAACAAGCCAGAAAGGAATGGAATCAAATATTTAAACTATTAAGTGAAAGGAACTACCAGCCCAGAATAATGTATCCAGCTAAGCTCTCCTTTAGATGTGAAGGAGAAATAAAGATCTTTCCAGACATAAAGAAATTGAAAGAATTCTCCACTACGAGGTCTGCACTATAGGAAATACTGAAAGGGGTCAGCTCACCTAAAACAAAATGACAAAAAAAAAAAAAAGAAAGAAAGAAAGAAACATAATTAGGAGTAAAGTGACTATCAGGCAAATAGAAGCAAAGGAGTACAACCCTTATTAAGAACAGGGCATTACAAGCATAAATAATAAGAGAGAATTGCTATAGCAAGATAGTAATGAGCATTCAGCAAACATAGGGACAAATTGAGATAACAATGACAAAAAAGGAAAGGATTCAAAGATCCAAATTTGCAAAGGAGAAAGGAGATAAGGCACACGCAGAAGAAAATGGACAAGTGTATAAATATAGAACTATCCTTTACATATTACTAATGGTAATGACACACAGAAGATTCAGAACTGAAGTATATAACATAAAACAAGAAAAACCAGAGGGAAAACCAAAATGAAGAAAACAGAAACACAAAGAAGCAATGGAAATACCAAGCTACCAGAAAGCAAAAGATAAAATGGCTATAAAAAGACCAGATATTTCAATAATCACCCTAAATGTAAATGTTCTGAACTCACCAATGAAATGTCACAAAGTTTCAGAATGGATCAAAAATCAAAACCCAACCATATGCTGCCTTCAGGAGACATATCTCAGTTCCAAAGACAAATATAGACTCAAAGTGAAAGGATGGAAAATGATGTTTTACACAAATGGCATTCAGAGAAAAGCGGAAGTAGCAGTACTAATATTGGACAAAGTAGACTTCAAAATAAAAAAAGTAAAACAAGACTGGAGGACACTTCATAACGATAAAGAGAATCACGCACCAAGAAGACGTAACACTTATTAATATCTATGCTCCCAATCAGGGAGCACCAAAATATATAAAGCAATTACTAACAGGACTAAAGGGAGAAACAGACCAAAACACTATTGTAGTAGAAAACCTAAATACTCCACTGTCAGATATGGACAGATCATCCAAACAGAAAATCGATAAGTAAATAACATCCTTAAATGACACATTAGACTAATTGGACATAATTGACATTTACAGAGCCTACTATCCCAAAACAGCTGCTTATATTCTTCTCTAGTGCACATGGAACATTCCCAAGAATCGAACACATACTGGGACAGAGAGATAGCCTCAACAAATATAAGAGGGTTGAAGTCATACCAACCACATTCTCTAATCATAATGCTTTGAAATTAAAGATCAACTGTAAAAAGAAAGCAGGAAGAACCACAAATATGTGGAGATTAAATGACATGCTACTGAAGAATAACTGGTTTGGAGTAGAAATAAAAAGAGAGATCAAGAAATACATAGAAACAAATGGTAATGATAGTACAACATATCAAAACTTTTGAGACACGACAAAAGCGGTAATAAGAGGAAAGTTCATATCATTACAGGCCTATCTTAGAACAAGCCTAAATAAACAACCTAATATTTCATCTAAAAAACTAGAAAAGGAAGCACTAATGAAGCCTAACATCAGCAGAAGAAATAATCAAAATTAGAGCAGAAATGAATGAAATTGAAAAAAAAAAAACCAATAAAAAAATAAATGCAACGATGAGCTGGTTCTTTGAGAATATTAAAAAAATATATTTTTTCTTTTTTTCTGAATTTTTTTGCTCTGTGTATATTTTAATCCCCTCTCTTTCTCAACTTCCTCAAAAATCTTGGAAACTATGAACTTAGACTTCTATGTTAATCATATGGTAACTTGCTGGGTACAGTTTTTCCAGGACATTCCTGGTGTTAAATCAGAGAGCCCCATTGACAAGTAGCCCCTTATTTGGGGAAAACCAAAGAAATGGAAAGATATTGCATGTTCTTGGATTGGAATTATCAACGTAGTTAAAATGACCATATTACCTAAAGCATCATGCAGATTTAATGCAATCTCCATCAAAATCCCATTGGAATTTTTTAAAAGAAATAGAGCAAAAAATCATCAGATTTTCATGTAAGCACAAAAGACCCTGAAATGCCAAAGCCATCCTGAGAAAAAAGAACAAGGCTGGAGGCATCACTCTGCTCGACTTCAAATTATAGTACAACGCGACAGTAATCAAAAAGGCATGGCATTGGCAACAAAACAGACAGAAGAACCAGTGGAACAGATTCGAGAGTCCATAAGTAAACCCATATTTATATGGGTAAATACTTTTTGACGAAAAAGCCAAAAACATACAGTGGAGAAAGGAAAGCACCTTCAATAAATGGAGTTGAGAAAACTGGAAAGCCACCTGCAGAAAATGAAACGAGGCTGTCGTCTATCACCACGCTTCAAAATCGACTCGAAATGGGTTAAGGACCTGAATATAAGACCCCAAACAATAAAATGCATAGAAGAAAACATAAGAACTAAACTCAAGGACCCTGGACATAAAGAAGATTTTATGAATTTGACCTCAAAAGCAAGGGAAGTAAATTTGAAATAAATGAATGGGATTACATCAAACAAAAAGCTTCTGCTCAGCAACAGAAATCGTCAATAAGGTAAAGAGACACCGTCCGAATGGGAGAATATATTTGCAAGCAACACCTCCAATAAGGGCCTAATATCCAAAATATACAAATAACTCATACAACTCAATAACAACAAAAAAGCAAATGATCCAATCAAAAAATGGGCAGAGGACCTAAACAGACACCTCTCTCTAGAGGACATTCAAATGACCAACAAATATTTGAAAAGATGCTCAACATTGCTAGCTATTAGGGAAATGCAAATCAAAACCACAATGAGATATCATTTCACACCTGTTAGAAAAGCTATAATCAACAGGACGAGTAATAACAAATGTTAGAGGGGATGTAGAGACAAAGAATCCCTCTTACACTGCTAGTGGAACTGCACTGGTACAGCTACTATGAAAAACAGTATGGAGGTTCCTCAAAAAACTAAGAATTGATTTACAATATAATCTAGTAATCCTCTACTAAGTATTTACCCCAAAGTCTTGAAAACTCATATCCGAAAAGATATTTGCACACCGATGTTCATAGCAGCATTATTCACAGTAGCCAGGACATGGGAGCAACCGAAGTGTCCTACAATAGATGATTGGCTAAAGAAGCTGTGGTACATATACACTATGGAGTATAACTCAGCCATAAGAAGAGATGCAATACTGCTGTTTGTGACCTTGAGATAATCATGCTAAGCAAAATAAGCCAGACAGAAAAAGTTGAAAATCACATGATATCACTTATATGTGGGATATAAACCTAAAAGCAACAAATGAACAGAGCAAACAGAGACTCATAGACATGGATTATAGACTAGTGGTTACCAGATAGTAGGGAGTGGGGGAAGATCGGGGAGTTGGATGGAGTCAAGAGGATCAAATATAGGGCAGTAGGGGGAGAGTGAAGTGGGTAAATAGGATCAAATACATGGTAGCTGAAGGAAATTGGACTTTGGGTGGTAAACATACAATAGAATATACAGATGTCAAATTATAATGTACACCTGAAAATCATATAATTGTATTAACTAATGTTACCCAATAAACTTAATTAAAAAAAAATTCTGTCATTTACAGCAACATGAATTGATCTTGATTTATCATGCTAAGCAAAATAAGCCTGACAGAAATATTTGAGAACCATACAATTTCACTCATATGTGTGACATAAAACTGAAAGCAACAAATGAACAATATAAAACAGAGACTCATGGACACAAACAACAGTTTAGTGGTTACCAAAGGGATGGAGGAGGAGAATGGAGGTAGATCAGGGTAAAGGGGGTCAAATACATGGCGATGGAAGGAGATTTGACTTTGGGGGATGAACACACAGTGCGATATACATATGATATATTATTGAATGGTACACTTGAAACCTATATAAATTATTAACTAATGACACCCCAATACATTTTTAAAAACTAAAGAAAGAAAAATATATAAATAACATTTGGCTTTTTCTCCAAGGAACTGGCAGACACAAGCCTGAAAACATCTGCCCTCCCCCTGCCTGGTCTGAGGCTTCCCTGCTTTATTAACGACTTTTTCTTCATTGTCCTAGACTCAGGAGACGTTGCCAATTGAACACAAACAAAATAAGGAAAATTAGAATTAACATCTACATATTGAAGCCTAGAGTCAAGTCTGCAGTCCTGTTTCCATGGATGTATCTGAAATGAGAAATCCAGATTTGAGAGGTGAGTTTATACTTTTTATAGAATGTACTCATGGAAGATTGCTCAAGAGATGCAGGGCACTGCCCAGAGGTCAGGGAGAATGGAACCCACTGCTTCTAATTTGTGTTTTTATTGAGAAACATGCAACTATTTCAAGAGCATTTTGATTATAATTAATAAGAATAGATTCTTGTAAAGCACTGGGATATAACACTGATAAATTCATATCTCATAAAGAAAAATTATACTTGTTTTCTACCATGTATCAAATGGCTGCATGTAGCTTTAAAAAATAAAATGCAAAGATATGATGGCTACTTGTGAACTTTTCGTAGACAAAATTTTATTTATGACCAAACAGACATTATCCTCGGTACTTATAAGAAATGTTGTGATTACAGATAATATACCTTAGATGGATTGTTAAAATAGGTGAAATGGTCAATGTTATATGTAATCTTCTTTTTTGAATTATGGGCACAGCACACAGCCTTGTCTCAGAGCTACAACATTCATGAAACATAGGTACTGGGAACATGATGATGGTGAGTGACAGATGTGAAAATAAGAGTACAAGGGAGCTAAGATGAAACCACAGATGGCAAGAGAATTTGTGTATCCTGAATGACCAAAAGAATATATATAATAGGGTGTGTTTAACAGGAGGCTCAAACTGTAAGAAGGATTCATGACATTAGACAATGCAGGAGAAGGGACTCCAAGAGCAAGGGAAGGTTTTTTTTTTTTTTTTAACTTTTGTAATAGGCTTTTAATAATAATGCTGCTGTCAAGCTGAACATATTACTCTACCCATTTTATGTAATAATATTTTTAAGTTTCTACATACACTTATATGTTATACTTTTAATGGGTGCAAATATTCATGTTCATGCTTTGTGAGTGGTATGATGAAGCTAGAGCCCGCTACAGAACCTCTGGCATAGAGTGGGAGTTGGCAGCAATTGTGAGAATGAGGAATGTGAGGTTTTTATATGGAGATTATACTCTAAGTAGTGAAGGTGTCCACATGAAGCCACCTCATATAAGAATATGCATTTTAATTCCATTTTAATTCACCCTTTTGGCAGTGCTTGCATATCTGGAAGAAAATGATGCTGCAGTCCAGGAGTCAATTCGCAGGCAAGTAGAGCTCAGAATCAGATTAGAGGTGAATGCCAGGCTGGATACTTTTCACACAGTGTGGAGTAGAGCTCCTGGAGGACCAGCACAGACAACAGTTTGGTGTTTGTGTAGTTTGTTTTCCAAGCTAATCCATAGACAAGATGTCAGAATTGCAGGAGAGATGAGAGGAGGGTCGAACTGGGACTCATTGAAATAGGCTGGGCTCCAGCATTGCCTACCCATATGGAAACTGAATCAACTGTGTGCACAGCTGACTCTGAGGGTCAAGGTCACACCCAGAGCCAAGTGTTCAGTAAAGACCCTGGAAGGTGTGGTTTCCCCAGAGCAGTGGTGCCAGTCAGGGCCAGTGGTCACAGGGTGCCCAGAGCTTTAACTTAGTGTTGACTCTCTGCTGTTGGCCTTGTGTACTCACTGAACCCTCAGGAAATGGGCACATGATGACAGTACAGGCAATCTGACATTGCTCTTATGACTCAAGTTGGAGCATACAAAAAAAAGAAACACTTCATCATTGCATAGTCTTAGTGGATGACAATGTACAAATGATGAAGACAAAGTTGAAAACTAAGAAGGTTGAAGCTACGTTAACTGAGAGTTTCTTAACAAATTTGACACTTTGGGCCAAATTGTTTTTCGTCTCTGAGTGTCCTGTGCTTATGAGAATATTTAACAGCACCCGCTACATGGCAGTAGTGACAGCTAGACACATCTCCATACATTGCCCAAAGACCCTGGGAGAGAGCCAATTCATCTCCCAGATTGGAACCATTGCTTAACTGATAACTTATATATCAGACGGCCTTAACCATGTTGTGCCTCTTTAATGATTTTGTACCTGTTAATTTGCAAGCAACGAGCTCATACAGTAAAATTCACTGGACTAATGTCACATTCCTAATAAGTGGCAGTACTAGAGGTAGATTGAAAATTTGGCAGTTAATACTATACAATTTACTTGTGAATATATCAGTATCACCTATTGTGAAACAGCACAAAGCTGCATCCATCGCAGAGCACACTGTGTGTTGTGTGCGCATGTGCACATGTATATATGTGTGTGTAACCTTGATCCTAGTGAATTCTAACTTATGAAATTATAGGAACACGTACACAGTACAAATTCTCACTTTATTGAAAATGTAATTTGATTAAATGATAAATAACATACTTAAATGTTTAAATGACTCAAGGAATGCATGGTATTAACACATTAAGCCTACATTGTATCTCCTCTTCTAGGGTTTGCTTAGTTAAGCATTGGCGAATGAGAAACTTCACACAAGTGACACCCACAGATACATAATTATACACTGTAAGGGAGATAGCGTATTTGGAGTGTACACGTGAGCTCTGGCTGGTTAGACTCCCTAAAAAATTCCAAAAACATAAATTTTTTAATGTAAACAATGGGTCTTTAATAAAGCAGGCTAATTTCTGGATTACTGCTGGTTTGAAAAGTCATCCAGAAAAGAAGGGAAGCCGAGTTTTGAAATTGCTTTTAATTCGGGACACAATTCTGCACAGGGAATCAGAAAACAGTAATTCTGGAACTGGCTATCCATGTGGTGACTGTGTAGTTTTGATGAAATGACTGTAAATCATTGGGTCCTTGTGCTTTATTTTTTAATCTGTGTAACCATGCAAGTACATTTTAAATGTTTGTACTAATAATAAATTCATGAATTATAAAATCGAGACATTTTTCTTATTAAATTATTCCAATAGCTGAAGAAAAAATAAGAAAAAATGGAGCTATGCAAAGAAATAGCTACAGAAATGTGATATGTGTCACTTTCAAAGTTACCATGCAACTTGTGGATAGAATGTGTACTTCTACGACCTGACTTAGGAGCAGTGCGGGTGGTGTTTGGTAAAAATATCTTTCTACATAGAGACACCTTTTATAAAAAGCAACATATGATTTAGACTTTAGATAGAATCCATAAGGTATTATGTACCTCTAAATGATATCATGAAGCCTTTTTTCTCCCACTTACTAGAGGCTGGCGTGAACTCTTGGGTTGCTGCAGCACAACAGTGAAAACAGCAAGAGCAGGAGACCCAAGGAAGCATGTCTCTAGGGAGATGTGAAATGTGAAAGCATTAAACTCTAAAATATTTTTATTGGACATAAAATAACCTATCAAAAACAGTTTCCATCATCTACTGCCTAGTGTGAATAGAGAATTTGTTTGTAAATAGCTTGGGGTGGCTAAAATATGAACCTCACATTTCTGATTTACCACCTCTCATACAGAAAGGGATAAGAATATGTTTTTAGCTTGTGATATGTGGAAAGTCACTTAAATTCTCTGAATTTCAGTTCTTTTACAAATGTGGACGATACTACCAACCTCAGAAGCTTGTTGTCAAGTTGGCATAATTCCTGACACCTGTCAGGCTGCCACAGGGGATGGGCAATAGATTCATGCCTGAGTCTTCCCTCACACAGACATAAATTGCCCAAGAGCGTGGCATGCCCTATCTCTCATCCAGCGTACAATGTTAGACAGGTGCTGTTTTCTCCTGTATATTGTGAAATAGATTCTGATAGTTAAGTGTCAACATTTTTAAGGTGACATAAAGTAATCAAAAGAGGTGAAAGTTTTTTTAAAATGAAGTATAAATAGGTTAGTCATTGTTATTTCAATGGCTAGAAGCAGAAAAAAAACTCATAGAAATAATCTTATAGAAGTTTCTATGTCCATTCAAAAATGGTCTTCTCTTTAAAATACACATATAATGTGTATGATTAATTCTTTTGTAGGACGATCCTTTCATATTAGTGAAGGCCCAGTCTAAATGGCATAACTAAAAATTGCACACTCCATGGATCCAGTACCAGGTCTGATGGGTCATCTGCTATTTCCATGACCTCTTCATATCCCTCACCTTCTTATGTCTATGATACTATGTAAATAATAAATACTTGTTAAATTTTGCTGTGGAAAGTCGTATTTGAAAAATCATTGATAAGCAGTGATAGTAAAAGTTATTTCAAACACTGCTTTGGCAACAGGGTAAATAATTCAGACTAATGAAATATATCTTAATAACAGCTTAACATGCTGTGTCTTCTACAGAAAAGCAGAGTATATTTTAAGAAAAATATCTCGCATTTTCTTTGTATATCAGAGCGATTCTCATGCATTTTGCTGGACTCTGTGAATGGTGTTTCAGTAGTGCCTCATATTGTTCGATTCTGAGAAATAGTCTCATAATTTAATTCAATATACTTTTTCTGCACATTTGTAGAAATACCCTAATCATACATAAGTATTCCTGCTCACTTTCCTAATTTCTAATGTATTATTTTTTACAGCCCCTCCTTTTTTTCTTTATTTTTCCTTCATACTTTTTATAGGCCTATTTGCAACAATCTTCCTGGAAGATTTTTTGATATTTGCATTTCAAAATTTTGAATGAATTATTTATATTGGCTAATTTTTTTGAATTTTCAAGAACATTATTTTTTGTGGAATAATATGTCATAGGTTTCTGAATGTGGTACCTTTTATTTTGAAATATTTTGTCTATATTTTCTCTTTTTTAAAATAATTTTGCTCTGTGTATATTTTAATCCCCTCTTTCTTGACTTCCTCAAAATTCTAGGAATCTATAGATTTAGAATTCTATGAGTCATACAGCAACTTGCTAATTCCAGTTTTTTGAGGCCTTTCCTTGTTTTAAACCTGAAAGCTGTATGTTCCAAGAACCCCTTCATTTGAGGCAAACCAGGTTAGTTGACAGCCCACCAAAATTGACATGATACCAAAATTTTTCTAATGGTAGATTTTTTTGGAATGCTATTTATTCCCATATTTTGGAATTTCAAAACCTGTGCCCCATTAATTGAATAACCATTTTTCATTTAAGTACCATCATTAAATTGTGTAAAAATTTCCATCTCACATTTCTTCCTTGTGTTTATTTTAAAATCATGATAATTAACATTTGCTGATTCCTAAACATCTGAATAATGCTGGCTACACTGCACATGGCTCACAGAAGATCTGGAGAAGGGTCTTCCCTCTACTGAAGAGTGAGTAATTGAAATGGAAAGATAAAAATGATGATAATGGAAGAACCCAACAGTCAGGACTATCAGTTTGTACCTGATAGTATTAAAGAATAAAGACTGGTGTTTTTCTTAGCTCATGCCACTTACTGACAACTGACATTCATAAGGATTTACATTGCAGTGTTAAACATAATGATGTCGACAAGCGAATTTAGCTTCCAAATATGATTTTTAAAAAGTTAAAATTATGTTTCAAATGATGAGCAAAAAATAAAATTCTGAATATGAAAAAAAGTCACCTTTTGTGTATCTCTAGGTTCATTTGTATAATGAGCCAAACCCATATTTATTTAAACTGAAATCCAATTTGTGCTCAGTCTTGGAAAAGTATTATGTTTATATGAATTAAAACATTCGATATTATTGATATATATATTTCAGAAGGACAGCCAATTATTTTCATCCTATCAAGTAAGTAGAGATATTTTCCTTTTGTTATTTCATGGAATCTTTACAAAAACTTGGATATAAATGAACACCATCTGACCTCTGACTTCAGATAACATAATGGGATTTACTTTTTCTTCTAAGTAAGAAACTTTAATTAAAAATTTAAGGAATTGTGTATTTCCTGAAATATTTAGAGTTAGATTAAAAACTATAATTTAAAAAATACACAGTTCACAGGTCTTAATTTACCATGTATGCTTGTCTCTTCTTTCAGGAAAGCCAGCTAATGGAGAATTACAACCAAACATCAATTGATTTCGTCTTATTGGGGCTACTCCCAATATCAAATATCGGGCTATTCTTCTTCTCTCTCATTGTGCTCATGTTCCTAATGGCTCTGCTTGGCAACTTGTCCATGGTCCTCCTCATCGTGCTGGACGCCCACCTCCACACCCCCATGTACATCCTCCTCAGCCAGCTCTCCCTCATTGATCTGAACTATGTCTCCACCACTGTTCCCAAAATGGCTTTCAACTACCTGCTGGGAAACAAGTCTATCTCGTTCATTGGGTGTGGGGTTCAGAGCTTCTTCTTCTTGACTTTAGGAGGCGCAGAAGCTCTGCTGTTGACATGCATGGCCTATGACCGCTATATGGCCATTTGCTTTCCCCTCCACTATTTCACTCGGATGAGTAAAAGAGCATGCGTGCTGATGATAGCAGGGTCTTGGATGACAAGTACTATCAACTCCTGTGCCCACACTGCATATGCCCTACATATCTCCTACTGCCGATCCAGGGCCATCAACCATTTCTTCTGTGATGTCCCAGCCATGCTGACGCTGGCCTGTATGGACACCTGGGTCTATGAGTGCACAGTGTTTGCAAGCACCACCCTCTTCCTCGTGGTGCCTTTCATTGCTATTGCATGTTCCTATGGCCGAGTGCTCCTTGCTATCCTCCACATGCACTCAGGGGCAGGGAGGAAGAAAGCTTACTGGACCTGCAGCACCCACCTCACTGTGGTGACTTTGTACTATGCACCCTTTGGTTACACTTACTTGCGCCCAAGATCCCTACGATCTCCAAGAGAGGATATGATACTGGCTGTCTTCTACACCATCCTGACCCCAGTGCTCAATCCCTTCATCTACAGTCTAAGAAACAAGGAGGTGATGGGGGCCTTAAAGAGAGTGATTCAGAGAATCTGCTCTGTGAAAATGTAAACACAATCGCATTAGTCCTGCAGCCTCACAGGGAGGTCACCTCAACATTGTACAGTCACTAGGAGAAATATAATTCCAGGATTAGAACAGGAGCTGAATTAATATAGAGTAATAAAGTAATTTGACAAAATAATTATATTTTCCCAACCAATATTTTTGTTTTATTTTTGGTAATATTTCAATGCTATAAAAGGCATCTATTTTACTCTAACATACAGACAACATAGTTTTACTAATATCTAGAAATAAAAATAAAAACTGCCAAACTTGATGTTATCATTCACTATAATTATTCTGTTATACTTCACATATCACCTAAATGGTTAACATAAGATAAATGAATCCTAAAAGTTATACCATTGCTGGGTTCATATTAGAGTATGTTTTTGTTTTATTTCTATTATAGTTTTCTCTTAAATGGTTAACACCAGTTCTTCTATTTCTTTATTTTCAGGGGAGGTGGTAATTATACAGATTAGACAGAGGGCTCTGAAAGAAATTAGAAGTTCTTGCAACACTATAAAGCAAGCACGACAAGTTTATATCTTTCATGATAGGGTTCCTTGGAATATATAGGTGAATCCTAAGTAATTCATTTACAAGTTTACTCAACGTGCAGAATAAATAATTATGGTTGGGGAGTTGCAAAATGGACTATAAAATGAGAGTCACTTCATAAAAGGATTAATGGAGAGACAAGATGGCATAGAAGGTAAAGGCTGTGCATGCCTCTCTTTTGACCACCACAAAATTATTATTTTAAAAAACTACAAAATTATTAAAAAATTATTTAAAAATTATTAAAAAGAGCAAGCAGTACATGGAGTAACCAGAGATCTGACTGAACAGAAGCCCTACAACTAGGTCACCTCACATCACAGGTCACCTCAAATGGAGGGGTGGAGACACAAAACGAGCCCGATCCCATACCCATGAGTGGTGATCAAGAATTAAAGCACTGTCTTTGCTGCAGAGCCACCTCCCCCAGCTGAGGCGTGAGGAATCCTGGCCATACACTGGGCTTTCCAGCATTTGGAAGAGAAGTCCATACCACCTCTAGCTGTGAAAACCAACAGAGGTAGCAGCAGAGTGAGACAGCAGACACTTTCCTCTTATAGGGCCCACTGCTAGCCTTAGTCACTCATGGAATTGCTTGCTCTGAGCTCCAGTGCTAGGCGTCTGCTAAGGAGTGCCATAGGGAGAAGCTCTGATCTGTTAGACTTCAGGGTGAGTGGTGGAGGGGCTCCTGACTCCTGGACAGAGATGTAGTCAGAAGCCATGTTCTTTGTTGAGACCTCCCCCTTCCCAGCCTGCAAACACAGGTTCCATCAACTAGGATAGCACTGGTTGCTTGGCCCAGGGGATTCCCTGAAACTCCATCTCTCCCAACTTGCAGTCCAACCCAAGCCACTTCCAGTTTTATTCCATACAAACTGGCTGTCTTGGCTTTGTTGCGAATTTCATAAAATCTTTCAAATGCACACAAAACCCAAAGAAGGAGTGTCTGGCCTCAACATACCCTGAATCTCTTGCTGAGAAGCTTCAAGCTCCATACCAGCTGCAGCCAGCCTTGGTTTCTGACTTGACTCCAGCACAGGTGACAGCCATATACAGATTGCTTGGTGACTCTTACCAGCTGACCCCAGAAATGGACAGGCTGTGGCTGAACTTGCCTGCTGCTGGAACCCTCTCAGGTTTGTGGCGTGAGGCTCCACAGCACAACTACTACAACTAAATCCCTCTACTAAGACCAGGAGAGTGTACTAAGCTTTTTGTCTATTTCATACACAAAAGCAGACACAGGGAGGCAGCCAAAATGGGTAGACAAAGAAGCATGTCTCATTTGAAAGAACAAGACAAAGCTCCGGAAAAAAATTTTTCAAAAATGGAGACAAGTAATCTACCCGATGCAGAGTTAAAAAAAACTGGTTATAAAGATGGTCAAGAAACAGGAGAAAAGCAGATGGATTCAGTAAGAAATTTAACAAAGAGGTAAGAAACATAAAAATGAAGGTGGAAAACATAGTAAGGGGCCAGTCAGAAATGAAGACAACAATACCTGAGATAAAGAGTACATTAGAGGGAATCCAGAGTGGGTGAAACGAAGATCAAAACACTGATATAAGGATGGAGTATCAGAGGAGACCCAATTAGAACATCAGCAAGAAAAAAGTGCCCATATGAATGAAAATAGTTTAAGAAGCCTCTGGGACAATGTAAGCATAACAACATTCACATTATAAGAGTACCAGAAGGAGAAGAGACAGCAAGGACTTGAAAAGCTATTTGAAGAATTGATGGAAAAATTCCCTAACCTGGTGAAAAACATAGAAATACAACCCAAGAAAGGTCAGAGAATCTCAAACAAGATGAACTCAAGGAGGCCCACACTAAGACATGTCATAATCAAAATGCCGAAGATTAAATACAAAGAGAGAATCTTAAAAGCAGCAAGAGAAAAGCAGTTAGTTATCTATACGGGTGCACCAATTAGACTGGCAGCTGATTTCTCAAAAGAAACTATGCAGGACAGAAGGGATTGGCACAAAATATTTGACATAATGAAAACCCAGGATCTACAGCCAAGAATACTTTATCCAGCAAAGCTATCATTTTGTGACAAATGACAGATAAAGAGCTTCCTAGACAAAGATAAGCTAAGGGAATTTATCAACACAAAGCCAGTATTATAGGAAATGTTGGATTTACTTCTTTAAGAAGAAAAAACATGTATCAAAAACAGGAATAAAGAATGATAATAACTACATTCCTATCAACAATTACCTCAAATGAAAAAGAATTAAGTGCTCCAACCAAAAGATAGAGTGGCTGAATTGATAAGAAAACAAGATGCCTACATATGCTGTCTACAAGAGACTCACTTTAGATTAAAAGACACACACAGACTAAAAGGAAGGGGATGGAAAAAGATATTGCTTTGATGGACATAGAGGGTATTGCGTTGAATGAAAAGTCTTTTTTTGGAGGGGGGGCAAATTATCTCCAATATCCTCTCCCACCCCAACAGCAAATGAAGGATCTTGTTTTCTATTTCAACTTGCAGTCCCACGTGTTTTGTGCTCTAAAGAAAGAGTAAACCAACTGGCCTAAATACACTAAGGCTGGTTCTGTTCAAATACAGTTTTGTTTTGTTTTTAATTCTAACCTCTAAAAGAAAACCTATTAACTTTTGAAAACTACATCATTGAAAAATTAGTGAACATGGATTTTTAGGTAATTGTCTTTGCCAAATATTAACAAAATAAAGATTTTTGGTTTTTATTTCCATGTGAAGTTTCAAAAGACATTCTTTGTCTTAATAAGTAAAAGGCTGAAGAGGCTGAGAAATATCAATAACTCTTCTTAAATTCATAAGAAAATGAAAGACATTGAGCAAACCATGGCTTCCGAGATTGGAGATACAGGTAAATATAGGGAGTCATAGCTTACCAAAGCAGAGACTCACTAGAGCAGACCACAGTGGTAACCAGTGCTGCAGTAAGGAAATCTGAATGATAAATGACTAAGTGCTGGAGCCTCAGTGTGGATATCTCAGAGTTAAAAACTCCAGGAAAATCCAAAGTTAAGTGGGGGTGGGCACACGTTTGTGAGGTTTACCCCCAGGGCTTTACCAGGATACAACAGTAACTTCCAGGAAAAATTCACTCATGCCCTAGCTGGGGGAAGAGAAAAAAAAAAAGAAGCAAATTTGTAATACCCCAGAGCACTGTTTTTCTTACCAATGCCTGCCTTCAGGAGAAACCTGTTAACCAGACCCTAACATGTGGGCCATTATCAGAGCCTGTCTGACCCAGGGAAATAGGAACTCCCAAACTTCATTTAGATCTAACCTTTGATAAGCAAGAAGGAAAATATTTAACTCTTGCTCACTCTAGACATACTGTTATTTCTGAGTGGGAGAAAAACTAGTGAAGTTCATAGTTCATTGGCTCCAGCTCATTAAGAGATAGAGACCAAATCAAAGAACTATAGAATGACTCCACTCCCCACACACTTCACCATCACATTGCTAGAGACCTACATACAGCAGTTCTTTTTCTCTAGTTCATACTGTTTGGCTACTAAATAAATAAGTAATTAAATAACTACAAGACATACTAAAAGGCAAAAAAAAAAAAAGAAAATTAATAACAAGCATCAAAACTGTATGTGGCAGGGATGTTGAAATTATCAGACCAGGATTGTAAAACAACTATAATTAATAAGGTAAGGTCTCTAATAAATATGAGAACTGCCTGCAGGGGAAGATGGGTCATGTAAGCAAATGTAGAAATCCCTAAATAGAATCAACAATAAATCATAGACTTCTATGTCAAAAATTATTTGTTTATATATATAATGAATGGGGGAAAAGAAAGCTTCTTCAAAAATTGTGCTGGGAAAATTGGAGAGCCATATGTGAAATAATGAAACTAGACTGCTATCGATCACCATACACCAAAATTAACTCAAAATGGATCAAAGACCAGAATAGGTGACCTGAAACAATAAATTACATAGAAGAAAACATAGATATTAAACTTATGGACCTTGAATTTAGAGAGAATTTTATGAATCTGACCTCAAAAACAAGAGAAGATAAGAGAACTAAGAGCAAAAATAAAGGAATGGAACTATTTTAAACTACAAAGCTTCTGCTCAGCAAAATATTTGCAATGCCTCTTTTAAGGAATTAATATCCAAAATATATAAATTGCAACAACAAGAACAAAAACAAGACCAACAACTCAATAAGAAATGGGCAGAGGACCTGAACAGACACTTCTGTCAAAAAGATATACAAACAGCCAACATACATATGAGATGATGCTCAACTACACTAGCTATTAAGAAAATGCAAATCAAACTCGCAATGTGATGCCATTTCACTTCTGTCAGAATGGCTATCATCAACAGGACAAGAAATTACAAGTGTTGGAGAGGTTGTGAAGAAAAATGAATCTTCATACACTGCCAGTGGGAATGTAAATTGGTACAATTACTTGGAAAATATTATGGAGGTTCATCAAGAACCTGAGAATAGAATTATCATATAACCTATCAATCCCTCTTCTGGGTTTTACCCCAAAACATTTATCTGCAAACTTGCATGCACCTTGATGTTCATAGCAGCATTATTCAAGGTGGCCAGGGCAAAAAAGCAACCAAAGTACCCATCTATACATGATTGGATAAAGAATATGTGGTACATATATACGATGGAATATTACTCAACCATAAGAAAAAATGAAATATCACCATATGCTACAGCATGGATGGATCCTGAAATTGTCATGCTAAGCAAAATAAGTCAGACAGAAAAAGTTGAGAACCATATGATTTCTCTTATATGTGGAATATAAAAGTAAAAGTAACAAACAAACATGACAAACAAAGAGGGACTCATGGAAAGGACAATGGATTAGTGCTTACCGGAGGGAAGGGGGAGAGAGGTAGATAGGGATAAGGTGGGGGGATCAAATATTTGGGGGTAGAAGGAAATTTAATTTTGCATGGTAAACACACAGTACATATGATATATTATTGAATTTTACACTTGAAATCTATATGATTTTATTAACCAACATCTCCCCAATAAATATAATAAAAATAAATAAATAAAAACCATCACAATATGGAAAAATAATTGATCAATTACTTAAAAAATCAATTTGCCAAAACTCACACAAGAAGAAGTAGACAATCTGAATAGGTCTAGATCTATTAAGTAAATCTAAACAATAATTAGTTACTTTCAAAACAGAAATTACTGGCCTATTTGGGTTCACCAAATAATTCTTTTAAGAAACAAATAATAACATTTATGCACTCTATCATTCAGATGATAAAAGGAATACTTCCTAACACTTTCTATAAGGCTACGACTAGCCTAGTACCAAAATCAGACAAAGACATTACAATAAGAAAAATATGCGATCATTATCTCTTATAAAGATAGATCAAAAATCAAAATATTAATAACAAATAGATGCAATATTGTATAAAAGTAATTATATACTGTAACCAAGGGCTATTAATTCCAGGTGTGTGAGGCTTGTTAAATCTTCAAAAATCAATAAATTTAGTCCATCACATCAATAGACTGAAAAGTAAAATCACATAATCATGGCAGTAGATGTACAAAAAACATTCAATAAAATCCAACACCTCTTCACACTTAAAACTCTCAGTAAACTAGGAATAAGAAAGTCTATTGACCCAATTTACAAACACCTATAAATTATGACTAAATTATAGAACGATCAACCTGGAGAACCATCTGAAGACTAACTGAACAAAGTCCTATAACTAAGGATATAAAGAAGAAACCATGTCAAGACTGGTAGGAGGGATGAAGATGTGAAACAGTCTAACCCCACACCCATGTGTGGTGGTTGAGAATCAGTAGGGATATTTTGGATGCTGACATTCCCCATTGAGGAGCGAGAAGTCTCAGCCCAGAGCTCCAGGACTAGAAAGAGGAGCCCCACCACATCTGGCTGTGAAAACCAGGAGGGATTCAGTCCATCTGGGTGAGATGGAGGGCAGCTGGGAAACCAAGCATCATCTGAAAGGACCTATATACAGACTCCCTGTCTTGCAGGCACTCACCCTGGACTCTGGTGGAGGGATGGGGACACGGGGATTGCCAGAGACATACAGAGGAATCAGTTATGTGGCTTCAGGGCAATGCTGGAGGAAGAGCTGCCAGTGTCCCACTGTTAAGCCCTCCTTTCATATAGCCAAATCTGAATCTGCATTGATCTGGTGAACACCACTCACTCCACCCTGGTGACTCCCTGAGAGCCCAACTCAACCAACTCACATGGTTAAGTAACTGTATATATGTACTATTACTTGTTTATCCAATCGTCTCTTGGTAGGCACTTAGTTTGTTTCCGTATCTTGCCTTTTGTCAATAGCGCGGCTGTGAACATAGGTGTTTATAGATCTTTATAAACTAGTATTTTTGTTTCCTTTGGATAGTAACCACAAGTGCCTTTTCTGGGTCAAAAGGTAGTTTCTTTTTAAATTTTTTGAGAAATCTCCAAGCTGTTTTTTTATACTAGCTGCACCAATTTGCAATCCCAACAAACGTGAACGAGCGTTCCCTTTTCTCCATATCATGGACTACATTTGGTGTATTTTGATTTATTGATGATAGCCATTCTGACAGGTATTGGCTGATATCTCATTATGGTTTTAATTTGCATTTCTCTAATAATTAGTGACTTTGAGCATCTTTTCATACATTCATTAGCTATCTGCATGTTCTCTCTGGAGCAATACCTATTGAGGTCTTCTGCCCATTTTTTAATTGGTTTGTTTTTTTTTGTTGTTGAGTTGTATGAGTTTTTTTTATAAATTTAGAGGTATCAGATGTATCATTGGCAAATGTCTTCTCCCATTTTGGAGGTTGTCCTTTCCTTTTATTGATGGTTTCTTTTGGTATGCGAAAATGTTTTAGTTTGACATAGTCCCATTTTTTCTTTTGCTTTCCTTACCTAAGGAAATATATTAGAGAAAATATACTAAGAGCAATGTCAAAGAATTTGCTGCCTGTTTTCCTCTAGGAGTTTATGGTTTTCGGTCTTATATTTAAGTCTTTAACCTATTTTCAGTTTATTCTTGCATATGGTGTAAGAAGGTGGTCCAATTTCATTTTTTGGCATGTATCTGTCCAGTATTCCCAACATCAATTATTGAATGAACTGACTTTACCCTGGTTGTATATTTTTGATTCATTTGTCATAGATTAAATGACCACGTGGATGTGGATTTTTTTTCTGGACTCTCTATTTTGTTTCACTGACATGTGTCTGCTTTTATGACAGTATCATGCTGTTTGTTTGTTTGTTTGTTTTTTCTCTATAGCCTAGTAGTATATTTTGATACCAGGTAATGTGATACTTTCTACTCCTCTCTTTTTTCTCAAGATTGCCATAGCTGTTTGGGATTTCTTGTGGTTCTAAATACATTTTTGGATTATCTGTTCTTGTTCTCTAAAAAATGGCATTGGTATTTTGATAAAGATTGCATTGAATCCATAGATTGCTTTGGGTAGTGTGGACATTTTAATTGTTAAATCTTCTTATTCATGAGCACAGTATATGCTTTTATTTATTTGTTTCTGATCCAATTTATTTAATAACCTGTAACTTTTCAAGTACAAGTCTTTTACCTGTTAAGTTAAATGCTTTCCCTGGTATTTTATTGTTTTTGATGCAATTATAAATAGGCTTTTTAAAATTTCTTTTTCTGATAGTTCATTATTGGTATATGGAAATGCAATCAATTTCTGAATGTTAATTTTATATCCTGCTACTTTACTAAATTCGTTTATCAGTTCTAACTAATTTTTAATCAGATCTTTAGGGTTCTCTAGACATGGTATCATGTCAACTGCAAATAATGACAGTTTTACTTCCTTATTTTAATTTGGATGTCTTTTATTTCTTCTTCTTGTCTGATTGCTATAGCTAGGACTTCCAATACTGTGTTGAATAAAAGTGGTGAAATTGGACATCCTAGTGTTGTTCCTGATCTTAAGGAAAACGCTGTTAGACTTTCCCCATTGAGTATGATGTTAGCTCTGGATTTGTCTTATATGGACTTTACTATGTTGAAGTATGTTCCCTCTATTCCCACTATGCTGATAGTTTTTATTATATTTTAATTTGGATGTTGCCAGATCCTTTTTCTGCATCTATTGATCTGATCACACAGTATTTATCTTTCATTTTGTTAATGTGGTGTATCAGATTAATTGATTTGTGGTTATTGAACCAATCTTGCATCTCAGACCTAAATCTTCCTTGTTTTGGTGTATGATCTTTTTAATGTATAGTTGAATTTAATTTGCTAATATTTTTGAGGAATTTTATATCTACATTCATCAGGGATATAAACCTATAATTTTTTTCTAATTCCTTTTTCTGATTTTGGAATCAAGGTAATAGTGGCCTCATAAAATGAACTTGGGAGCTTTCCATCCTCTTGAATTCTTTGTAATAGTTTAAGAAAAGAAAGTGTTAATTCTTCTTTAAATATTTGGTAAAATTTACCTGTGAAGCCATCAAGTTCAGTACTTTGGTTTTCTGAGAAGTAGTAATCAGTCAGTTTAGGAATTCTGTTTCTTCTTGACTCTGTCTGGATGATTGTGTATTGTAGGAATGTATATATATCTTCCAGATTGTCCAATTGTTGGCATGGAATTATTCATAGTATTTTCTTATCAACTTTGTATTTCTGTGGTGTCCATTGTCACTCCTCTCTTTCACAGCTCATTTATTTATTTGGGTCCTCCCTCTTTTTCTTTTAATGAGTATGCTTAAAAGTTTATCAATTTTCTTTGTCTTTTCAAAGAACCAACTCTTGGTATCATTGATATTTTGTATTGATTTTTTAGACTCTATATTGTTTATTTCCATTCTGATCTTTATTATTTCCCTCCTCCTCATTTTGGGCTGTGTTTGCAGTTGTTTTCTAGTTCCTTTAGGTGTCAGGTTAGATTGCTGATTTGAGATTTTTCTTGTTTCTTGAAGTAGGCCTGTATTGCTATGAGTTTTCCTCTTAGAACTGCTTTCACTCTGTCCCATAGATATTGGGTCATTGTTTTATCACTTTGATTTGTCTCAAGGTATCTTTGATTTCTTTTCAGATCTCACTATTATCCCATTTATTGTTCAGTAGCATGCTATTTAGCCTTCATTTGTGTATGTATTTACCAGTTTTTTCTTGTAATTGATTTCTAGTTTTATAACATTGTTGTCAGAGAAGACACTTGATATAATTTAAATTTTCCTAAATTTAATGAGACTTGTTTTGTGACCTCCCATGGAGTCTATCTTGGGAAATATTTCATGTGTACTTGAGAAATAATATATATTTGGCTGCTTCGATGTGAAACACTCTAAATATATCAATTAAATTTATCTGATATAGTGTGTCTTTTAAGGCCACTGTTTCCTTCTTGATTTTTTTTGTCTGGAAGATCTGTCCATTGATGTCATTGGGGTGTAAAATTACCCCCTGGGGCTATATTACTGTCGATCTCTTCCTTTATGTCTATCAATATTAGCTTTATACATTTAGGTGCTCCTCTGTGGTGGGAATAAATGGTTACTAAGGTTATAGCCTCTTGTAGGATTGATCCTTTTATCATTATGTAATGTCCTCCTTTGTCCCTTTTTATAGCTTTTGTCTACAGCATCTTTTGTTTTGTCATTTCTATTAGTATGACATATCTTTTTCCATATCTTTAATTTCAGTCAGTGTGTATCTTTTTATCTAAAGAGGATATCTTGTAACGATATATGTATAGGTCTTATTTTCTTATTCATTCAGCAAACTTATGTCTTGAAGGGACGATTTTGTTCATGTACATTGAAAGTGATTATTGCCATATTATTATTTATATTTATATTATTATTTTCTTCCTCTTCTTCTAAAGAAGTCACTTCAATCTTTCTTCTATACTGCATTGATGTTGATAAGTTTCTTTAGCTTTTTCTTGTCTGGGAAGCTCTTTATCTGTCCTTTAATTCTAAATGATAGCTTTGCTGAGTAGTCTTGGTTATAGGTTTTTGCTGTTCATTACTTGGAGAATTTCATGCCAATCTCTTCTGGCCTGCAAAGTTTCTGTTGAGCCATCAGCTGACAATGTGATGGGAGCTCAATTGTAAGTGACCAGCTGCCTTTCTCTTGATGATTTTAGGATTTTCTCTTTGTCTTTAGTCTTTGCCATTTTAATGGTGATGTGTCTTGGTTTAGGCTTCTTTGAGTTCTTCTTGTTTAAGACTCTCTGCACTTCCTGACCTTTTATGTTTCTTTCTTTCTTTTTTTTTTTTTTTACCAGGTGAGGGACACTTTTCATTGTTATTACTTCAAATAGGTTCTCAGACCCTTGTTCTTTCTCTTCTCCTTCTGATACAAATTTTGGTACACTTAATGTTGTCCCATAAGCCCCTAAAGCTTTCCTCATCTTTTAAAATTTTTTCTTTCTTTCTTCTTTTTTTGCTGTTCTAATTGTTTGTTGTCTGCTACCTTGTCTTCCAAATCGCTGATTTGATCCTCTGCTTCATCTAATCTACTGTCGACCCTTTCTAGTATATTTTTTATTTCAGTTACTGTATTCTGCATTTCTGACTTTTTAAAAGATTTATATATCTTTTGTTATGCTTTCTATCACTTTGTTGAAGTTCTCACTGAGATCAACTATTCTTTCCCCAAGTTCATTGAGCATCCATTTAACCAACATTTTGAACTGTGTATTTGGCAGGTTGTTTGCCATCAATTCATTTTTTTTCTTTTCTGGAGTTCTCACTTGGTCTTTCATTGGGATGTTTCTTCATTTTTTCTTTTCCTTTTGGCTTCCTCTCTGTGTTTGTTTCTATATGTTAGGTAAATCTGTTGTGTCTCTTATTCTTGGTCAGGTGGCTGTATGTAGTAGGTGCCCTGTGTGGCCCAGTGCCTCAGTCAATCTGATCAACTGTGCTCAGTGCTTCAGGAATGTTTTTTTTATTTTTATGTGGATCATGTGTGCCCTCCTGTGGAAGTTAAGCCTTGATTGCTTTTGTCACATCAGTGAGTGACTGGTATAGCCTATAGCACAGGGTATGAGCTGCTGTGTGGGGACTGAATCCACAGATTGGGATGTGCCCCAATAGGCTGATGTGCTTGTTTACACCACTCTTGGGGTGTTTTTCTTGTGAGGTTAATCAGGTGGCTTTCTGTTGGAGTCTAAATCCTACCACTAGGTGTATTGGTACTAGGACTCCTTAGGAGGGGCTCTCATGCAGGCCAAGCTCAGCTGCTGCCTATGATTGGCCTAGGGCTACCTGCTAAGAGCTACAAAGCTGTCTGAAGTTGATGGCTGCCTGTCCTGGAAGTGGAAGCACCTGGGAGAGCAACACAATGACTGGAGGCCTGCTGCCAGCAACATTGAGTCTGTGGTAGCTTAGCAAAAGGCCCAAAGCACTGCCATGCCTGAGGCTCTCTGCCAGCATCCTATGAGCCTCAGCAACTGAAAGCACCTCTAGTTGTATGCAAGTTGGGTGATGTGGGGTCCCAAGGAGTCACCATTTCGGAGCCAGTTGTGTTTCCCACGTTAGTGCAGACTCAGATTTCGTGCTATTGCTAACCCCTGTGGACCCTTGCCAAAACCTTAAATTACGATAAGGCCAGCTGCTCCCCGCCTCAAGCCAACAGACCGCTGATATTTGTTCAAGAAATACTGATTTGTACTTAAGCTATTTAAGATTTCTACAGCACTAACTGATACAAAGTATAATGTGATGGCACTTTCAGATCTAGTCAAAGGTGATGAGATGAGTTTCAGATGGCTTAATAGTGGCAAAACATAATGTTCTTCTTTTTTATTTAAGGAGACAGAAGAGCAAATAAGTGGTCACCTCAACATAAGAGGCACATTATCTAGTCTGTGAGCCACTGGGAAGGAGATAGAGATGAAACGAGGTTTTTGTCTCAGATAGAGGTCTTCCCATCTTAATCTTTCTCATCATTTCTGATGAAAAAATATAAATAAAATTGCCTTAAGGTACACTAAAGCTAAAAATCTGAATAGCCCTTTCACTCGGTAACTTTTAATTCTATTTGTTAACAGCCTTAATAGAGAGCTTTCCCTCCTGGTTAAGAGAATAGGGATGGAATGGGAGACCATGGCCACCTAAGATTTGGTTAATTTGGACAATCAACTTGTTTGTCCTCTAGATAAGCAACCCAAAAGTAAGGTTGCCAAGATCTTTAATTTTCAACCTGGGCATATGTGAGGCCCTATGTGAGGCCAAAAAACTCCAAACTCTAGCCATTATTACAAATCCTGGAAAGGGATTACTGTAAGTATAAGCATTAAAGACATTCTCAGCCTTTTAAGCAGCCCTTTCAAGGCCCTCCTACTCCCCAGAAATAGGGCACCAAAGACCTACAGAGCTTTTTCCACTTTCTCCTCATCTGCTTGTAGAAACTTCTCTTCAGACTGGTAAGGAAGCTTTCTCTATTTTCCCTGGCAGTGGTGCTGAACTCTGGGTGCTCAGCCCCACTGTCCAAACTCGCCTGTGCCTTGGAGCAATAGCACAGTTCAAAGGCGTGGATGTCAGATACACTCAGCAGCTTCAGTCTCTGAACCTAAGCTTTTTCGTTCAGGCTTCTTAAGATACACACTGTTTTCCACTAGTTCCTCTGCCTCTTCTTCTACTAGGCTGAGACTTCCTAGGGAGGTGTCATGCTAGAATGTCCACTTCCCAAAAGGGAGAAATAATGTTAGAGTTTGAGAGCAACTGTCAGAATGGACAATTAGATGTCCACAAATAGCCTTTAAACATCTTTAATTTCTTTCTTTTTTTTTTTTTTTTTTGATGGTACAGGAGCTGAATCAGAGAGCACTGATCCATTGTCCTTATTGGACCAACTACCATCTTCTTTATGGGCAAATTCGCCAACCTTTTCCAGAATTCATCAAATACTCTAAGTTAAAAGGCCCTTCAAGGTTTAAAGCCCATAATAGAAGATGACATAACTTAGGGCCTTATTATTCCTTGCACTAGCCCCTGTAACATCGCTATTTTACCTGTAAGGAAGCCAAAGGGTTGAGGGTGGAGGTTCGTACAGGACCTTCAGTCAAAATTTACATCAATGTCCCTGACACCCCGCTGCTCCTAACCCTCATACACTACCAGCATCTATCCCAACTAGAAGTAAATTCTTATGGTAACTGATTCATGCACTGCATTCTTCGGTGTCTCAGATAATGAAGCTAGCCAATACTTTTTGCCTTTACCTGGGAAGGAAAACAATGTGTTCACACATTTGGTTCAACATTTGGGATATCACATCAGAACAAGGACTACACCTGGATCCACATGGGCTTCGTGGGGTCCTAAGTTTCCTAAGACCCCAAATCAAGTGCCAATCGTGAGGTTCTCTTCGGGCAGTCATCTCTTACCAAAATTGAATCTCAAATATCTCTCTTATGGCAAAATTTCTAAATGTATTACTAAAGAAGGACAGCCCTGACTCAATTTTATGGGAAGAACAGGATGACATAGTCTTCAAAGCCTTAAGAAAGTGTTTAATAATATATAGAATATAAAAATGTAGATAACTTCAACAAAATAATTCTTTCAATAAATTAAATGTTAAGACAAATAACATTTGTTTTTGACTCAGTTGTTCTTTAGTAATAATCCCTCTTCTGGATATCTACCCCAAAACTAGAAAACATTCATCCCTAAAGACATGTGCACCCCAATGTTCATAGCAGCGTTATTCATGGTGGCCAAGACATGGAAACAACCTAAGTGCCCTTTCATAGATGATTTAGCAAAGATGTGGTACATACATACAATGGAATATAATTCAGACTCTAGAAAAGATAAAATATTGTAATTTGTGACAACAGGAATGCATCTTGAGATTGTCATGCTAAGTGAAATAAGTCAGACAGAAAAGTTGAAAACCATGTGCTTTCACTTATATGTGGGTCTTAAATATGTAATTAACACATGAATAAGACAAACAGAAAGGATATTTGACTTTGGATAGTAAACATACAATGCAGTATACATAATTATATACTATTGAATTGTACACTTGCAATCTATATAATGTTTTTAACTAATGTCACCATGATAAATTTTTGAAAGTTAAAGAAAGAAAAATATATAAATAACATTTGTTTTTTGCCCCAAGGAACTGGCAGAGACAACATGAAAACATCAGGGAGTTTTCTGTGCCCTTCCCTCAGGCTGGCCTGAGGCCACCCTGCTTTGTTAATGACTTTCCATTCATTGTCCTAGACGCAGGGGACATTGTCCAATGAAGACAAACCAAATAAGGAGAATTAGAATTGAAACCTAAATCAAGGATGCAGACGTGTCTTCATGGATGCATTTGAAATGAGAAGTCCAGATTTGAGAGGTGAGTTTGTAACTTTATTAGAATGTACTCATGGAAGTTTGTTCTAGAAATACACAGGGCACTGCCCAGAAGTTAGGAAGACAGGGACCCACTGCTTCTAATATGTGTTTTTATCGAGAAACACGCAAAATGCTTTAGGAGCATTTTGATTATATTAATAAAGAATTGGTCTTTGTTAAGCAATGAGATCAGTCAAAGATAAAGTCACATCTCATTAACTAGAGGACTTCAAAAGAAAAATTATACTTTTATTCTACTATGTATCAAATTGCTATATGTAGATTTAAAAATAAAATGCAAAGAATTAGATGGCTACATGTGAACATTTTTAAGACAAAGTTTTATTTATATCTAAAATGTGCATTATCTTCAGTTCTGATAAAAAAATTCTGTGATCACAAATATTATTCCCTAGATAGAAGGTGAAAAATGGTGAAGTGTTGATGTTATATGTGATCTTCTTCCCTGAATTGCTATATGTAGATTTAAAAAATTAAACACAAAGAATTAGATGGCTACTTATGAACTTTTTTAACACAAAAAATTATTTATTCCTAACACATACATTATCATCTTTCCTGGAAAAAACTTTTGTGATCACAACCAATACACCCTAGAAGGAAGGCAAAAAATGATGAAGTTGTTGATGTAATGTGGGACCTCCTTTCCTGAACTGTGGGCACAACACAACCCTCTCTCAAAGCTGCTACATTCATGAAACGTAGGCACTGGGAACATGACAATGGCAGGTGATGAATGTGAAAATAAGAGTACAGGAAAGCTAAGGTGAAATCACAGATGGCAGAATTTGTGTGTCGTGATTGACCAAAGGAACATATATAACAAGGTGTGTTTAACAGGCTTAAACAATAAGAAGTATTCATGACATCAGACAGTACAGGGGAGGGGACTCCAAGACTAAGGGAAGGGTTTTTTTTTAAATAACTTTTTAAGTAGGCTATTAATAATACTGTTGCAATCATATTGAATAGGCTACTTTACTGACTTTATGAATAATATTTTCCAAGTTTCTTCATACACTATATGTTATACTGTTAATGACTGCAAATATTCATGGTTATGCTTTGTGAGTGCCATGATGAAGCTAGAGACCCTACAGAACCTCTGGCATAGAGTGGGAGTTGACAGCAATTGTGAGAATAAGAAATGTAAAGTTTTTATATGGACATTTTACTCTAAGCAGCAAAAGGTCCACCAGTAGCCACATTTTAATTCCATTTTAAATCACTCTTTGGGCGGTGTGCTTGCATATCTGAAAGGAAATGGTGCTTCAGTCCAGGAGTCAATTCACAGGCAATTAGAGCTCAGAATTAGATTACAGGCGGGTGCCAGGTGGCTGCTTTTCACACAGTGTGGGGCAGAGTGCCTGGAGGACCAGCACAGACAACAGTTTGGTGTTTGTGTAGTTTGTTTTCCAAGCTAAATCACACGGGATATGTCAGAGTTGCAAGAGAGATGAGATGAGGGTTGGACTGGGAGTTAATGAAATGGTTGGGGTGTGTCTAGTGCTCACCCATGGAAACTGAATCAACTATGTGCAAAGTTGATTCAATGGCTAAAGGTCACACCTGGATCCAGGTGCTCAGTAAAGACCCTGGAGGGTAGTTTCTCCAAGTGCAATTGTGCTAGTCAGGGCTGGTGGTCATGAGTTGCCCCGGGGCTTTAGCTCAGTACTGACTGCCCCCTGCTGTTGGCCTCATGCGCTCACTGAACCCTAAAGGAATGGACACATGACAACAGCATAGGCGACCTGACATTGCTCTTGTGACTCACTTGGGAGATTAAAAAGAGAAAACACTTCATCAATGCATAGTAGATGACAATGTGCAAATGGAGACAGAGATGAAAACTAAGAAGATCGAAGCTATATTAACTGAGAGTTTCTTAACAAAATTGTCTCTTTGTGCTAGATCATTCTTTGTCTGTGAGTGTCCTGTGCTTATTAGAACATTTAGCAGCACCCACTACATGGCAATAGTGACAGTCAAACACATCTCCAGACATTGCCCAAAGTCCCCTGGGGAGAGGGCCCATTCGCCTCCCAGATAAGAACCACTTGCTTAACTGATAACATATGTTAAATGGGTTTAGCACTCACTATGTACTGCCCTGTTTAATGATTTTATGCCTGTTAGTTTGCAAGCGACAAGCTCAGAGTTAAATTCACCAAATCAATGTCACATTCCTAATAAATGGCAGTACTAGTGGTAAATTGAAGATTTGATAGTTAATGCTGTGCAATTTATTTGTGAATGTATCAGTATCACCCACCTGAAACAGCACAAAGTGCTGGAGCACACTGCGCACGTGTGTGTGTGCACGTGCACGTGCATGTATGTGTGTGTAACTTTGATCTTAGTGAATTCTAACTTATGAAATTATGGGAACATGTAAACAGTATAAATTCTCACTTTATTGAAAATGTAATTTTATTAAATGCTAAATAACATACTTAAATGTTTAAATCACTTGAGGAATGCATGGTATTAACACATTAAGCATACTTTGTATCTCCTATCTTGGGGTTTGTTTAGTTAAGCACTGGCAAATAAGAAACATCACACAAGATGACACCCGCAGATGCATAATTATACACTGTAAGGGAGGTAGCGTGTTTGGAATGTACAAGTGAGCTCTGGCTGGTTAGACTCACTAAAGGATTCCAAAAACATAATTTTTTTAATGTAAACAATGTGTCTTTGATAAAGCAGGCTAATTTCTGGTAAGGATTACTGCTGGTTTGAAAAGTCACCCAGAAAAGAAGGGAAGCCGAGTTTTGAAATTGCTTTTAATTTGGGACACAACTCTGCACAAGGAATCAGAAAACAGGAATTCTGGAACTGGCTATCCATGTGGTGACTGTGTAGTTTTGATGAAATGACTGTAAATCATTGGGTCCTTGTGCTTTATTTTTTAATCTGTGTAACCATGCAAGTACATTTTAAATGTTTGTACTAATAATAAATTCATGAATTATAAAATCGAGACATTTTTCTTATTAAATTATTCCAATAGCTGAAGAAAAAATAAGAAAAAATGGAGCTATGCAAAGAAATAGCTACAGAAATGTGATATGTGTCACTTTCAAAGTTACCATGCAACTTGTGGATAGAATGTGTACTTCTACGACCTGACTTAGGAGCAGTGCGGGTGGTGTTTGGTAAAAATATCTTTCTACATAGAGACACCTTTTATAAAAAGCAACATATGATTTAGACTTTAGATAGAATCCATAAGGTATTATGTACCTCTAAATGATATCATGAAGCCTTTTTTCTCCCACTTACTAGAGGCTGGCGTGAACTCTTGGGTTGCTGCAGCACAACAGTGAAAACAGCAAGAGCAGGAGACCCAAGGAAGCATGTCTCTAGGGAGATGTGAAATGTGAAAGCATTAAACTCTAAAATATTTTTATTGGACATAAAATAACCTATCAAAAACAGTTTCCATCATCTACTGCCTAGTGTGAATAGAGAATTTGTTTGTAAATAGCTTGGGGTGGCTAAAATATGAACCTCACATTTCTGATTTACCACCTCTCATACAGAAAGGGATAAGAATATGTTTTTAGCTTGTGATATGTGGAAAGTCACTTAAATTCTCTGAATTTCAGTTCTTTTACAAATGTGGACGATACTACCAACCTCAGAAGCTTGTTGTCAAGTTGGCATAATTCCTGACACCTGTCAGGCTGCCACAGGGGATGGGCAATAGATTCATGCCTGAGTCTTCCCTCACACAGACATAAATTGCCCAAGAGCGTGGCATGCCCTATCTCTCATCCAGCGTACAATGTTAGACAGGTGCTGTTTTCTCCTGTATATTGTGAAATAGATTCTGATAGTTAAGTGTCAACATTTTTAAGGTGACATAAAGTAATCAAAAGAGGTGAAAGTTTTTTTAAAATGAAGTATAAATAGGTTAGTCATTGTTATTTCAATGGCTAGAAGCAGAAAAAAAACTCATAGAAATAATCTTATAGAAGTTTCTATGTCCATTCAAAAATGGTCTTCTCTTTAAAATACACATATAATGTGTATGATTAATTCTTTTGTAGGACGATCCTTTCATATTAGTGAAGGCCCAGTCTAAATGGCATAACTAAAAATTGCACACTCCATGGATCCAGTACCAGGTCTGATGGGTCATCTGCTATTTCCATGACCTCTTCATATCCCTCACCTTCTTATGTCTATGATACTATGTAAATAATAAATACTTGTTAAATTTTGCTGTGGAAAGTCCTTTTTAAAAAAACCAATGATAAGCAGTGATAGTAAAAGTTATTTCAAACATTGCTTTGGCAACAGGGTAAATAATTCAGATTAATGTAATATATCTTGATAGCAGCTTAATATGCTGTGTCAGCTCCAGAAAAACAAAGGACATTTAAAAAAAAAATGTTTGCTCTTTCTTAGTTAGTATATCATATGTTATCACAGTGGTTCTCATGCATTTTGCTGACTCTGTGAATGGTGTTTCAGTGGTGCCTCATATTGTTCGATTCTGAGAAATAGTCTCATAATTTAATTCAATATACTTTTTCTGCACATTTGTAGAAATACCCTAATCATACATAAGTATTCCTGCTTACTTTCCTAATTTCTAATGTATTATTTTTTACTGTTCTTCTCTTTTTTCTTTATTTTTACTTTCAATTTTGTATAGGCCTATTTACCTCAGTCTTCCTGGAAGATTTTTTGACATTTCTTTTCAAAACTATGAATTAATTATTTATATTGGTTAATTCTTTCAAATTTTCAAGAGCACTTATTTTGGTAGAATAACATGTTATAGCTTTTTGAAGATGTTATTTATTATTTTAAAATATTTTTGTCTGCATTTTCTCTTTTTTTCTTAATTTTTGCTCTGTTTATATTTTAATCCCCTCTTTCTTGACTTTCTAAAAAATCTAGGCATCTATGGATTTATAATCTGTATGAGTCATACTGTAACTTGTTAGTTCCAGTTGTTCCAGGACATTCCTGGTATTAAAACTGAAAGCCCCATGTTCCAAGAGCCTCCTCATTTGGAGCAAACCAGGATGATTGGCAGCCTGCCAATCTGGCATGATGTCAAAGTTTTTCTCTGGTAGATTTATTTGGAATGTTATTTCCTCCAATCCCCACAGTTTTTTGAAATGAGAAAACCTTTTCCCCATTAACTGAATAACCATTTTCTATTCAAATTTCATCAACTAAAATATATTAAAATCTTCCATCTGACATTTCTTCCTTTCTGTATTTTTAATCTCATGATAATTAACATTTGATGATTCCTGAGCCTCTGGTTAATGGTGGCTGCAGTGCCCATGGAATTCAGAAGATCTGGAAATAGATCTACCATCTACTAAAGAGTGAACAACTGAAAAGGAAGAATAAAAATGATGATAATGTAAGAATCGCACAATCAAGACTATAAGTGTGTACTTGATAATATTAAGAAATAAAGCCTGATGTTTTTCTTAGCTCATGACTCTTAATGATAAATGAGTTTCAGGAGATTTTACTCAGCAAAGTTATCAAAGATATCTAAGATATCAAAGAGCTAATTTAGCTTCCCAATATGAGAAAAAAAAGTTATAATTACATGTTTCAATATGAGAAAAAAAGTTGTAATTACGTGTTTCAAATGATGATAAAAAACAAAATCCTGAATACAGGAAAAAATGTCACCTTCTGTGTATCACTAAATTCGTTTATATAATGAGCCAAACACATATTCATTTAAACTGATATCCATTTGTAGTCAGTCTTGGCATAAGAATTATGCTTATGTTTAATTAAAATATTTGATATATTTGATACATGAACTTGTGATGGTAGATAATCATTTATATCCTATTTAAGTATGTAGAGATATTTTCATTTTGTTATTTCATGGATTCCTTACAAAAGACTTGGATGTAAATGTACACCACCTGAACTTTGATTTTGGATAAGAGAATGGGATTTTTTTTCAAAATAAGAAACTTTGATTATTCACTTAATGAACTGGGTAGTAATAAAATATTGAGAGTTATAATAAAAACAAAATTTAAAAAAACAAATACACAGTTCACAATTCTTTATTTACCATACATATATGCATATCTTCTCTCTTCTTTCAGGAAAGCCAACGAATGGAGAATTACAACCAAACGTCAACTGATTTCTTCTTATTGGGATTGCTCCCACCATCAAAAATTGGGCTGTTCTTCTTCTCTCTCATTGTGCTCATGTTCCTGATGGCTTTGCTTGGCAACCTGTCCATGGTCTTCCTCATCGTGCTGGACGCCCACCTCCACACCCCCATGTACGTCCTCCTCAGCCAGCTCTCCCTTATTGATTTGAATTACGTCTCCACCACTGTCCCCAAAATGGCTTTCAACTACCTGCTGGGGAACAAGTCTATCTCGTTCATCGGTTGTGGGGTTCAGAGCTTCTTCTTCTTGACTTTAGCAGTCACGGAAGCTCTACTGTTGACATGCATGGCCTATGATCGCTATGTGGCCATTTGCTTTCCTCTCCACTATCCCACCCGGATGAGTAAAAGGGTGTGTGTGCTGATGATAGCAGGGGCTTGGACGATGGGCGCTATCAACTCCTGTGCCCACACTGCATACGCCTTACATATCCCCTACTGCCAATCCAGGGCCATCAACCATTTCTTCTGTGACGTTCCAGCTATGCTGACTCTGGCCTGCATGGACACCTGGCTCTATGAGCGCACAGTGTTTGCAAGCACCACCCTGTTTCTCTTGTTCCCTTTCATTACTATTGTGTGTTCCTATGGCCGGGTGCTCCTTGCTGTTCTCCGCATGCGCTCAGAGGCAGGGAGAAAGAAGGCCTACTGGACCTGCAGTACACATATCACCGTGGTGACTTTGTACTATGCACCCTTTGTTTACACTTATCTACGCTCAAGATCCCTGAGATCTCCAACAGAAGACATGGTACTGGCGGTCTTCTACACCATCCTGACCCCAGTGCTCAACCCCATCATCTACAGTCTGAGAAACAAGGAGGTGATGGGGGCCTTGAGGAGAGTGATTCAGAGAATCCACTCTGTGAAAATGTAAACACAGTTGCATTAGCCCTGCAGCCTCACAGGGAGGTCACGTCAAAATTGTATAGTTATTAGGAAAAATATAATTCCAAGATGAGAACAGGGGCTAAATTAATATAGAGCATTAATGTAATTGAGATTAGACAAAATAATTATATTTTCTCAACTCTTATTTTTGTTTCATTTGTGGTAATATTTCAATGAACGTAAAGGGCATATATTTTACTCTAATGTGTGGACAATAAAGTTGTACCAATATGTAGAAATAAAAATTAAAACTACCAAACTTCATGTTATCATTCACTATACAACTTCTATTATACTTTGTATATCACCCAAATGGCTAAAATAAGTGAAAAGAACACTAAATGTTATGCTATTGCTGTGTTCATTTGACAGTATATATTTGTTTTATTTCTATTACAGTTTTCTTTTAGCTGGTGAATGCGGGTTCCTCTATTTCTCATTTTTCAGAGGTGATAAATATGAAGACAGGCAGAGGGTTTTGTAGGAAATTACAAGTCCTTACAACACTATAAAGCAAACACAAGTTTATATCTTTCATGAAAGGTTTCCTGGAAACATATGGGTGAATTTTAAGAAGTAATTTATTTACAGGTTTATGCAACCTTCAGAATAAATTAATATAGTTAGGGAGATGCAAAATGGACCATAGAAGAATGAGAGACACTTTATAAAAGGATTAATGGAGAGACAAGATGGAATAGAAGGTAAAGTCTGTACACGCTTCCTCTTTCGTCCACCCGAAATTATTATTTTTAATTAATTAAGATATTTTAACATTGGTTAATGAAATCCAATAAGTTTCAGCTGTACACTTTAACAGCAAGGCATATATATATTTACACTGTATGTTCACCTCTCATAGATAGATTTCTTTCTGTCACCACATATTTGACCCCTTTTTTGCCGTATACCTCCCCTCTCTCTTCTCTCCCCTACTCTCTGGTAACCACTAGTCTATTTTCCATGTCCATGAGTCTCTGTCCTGTTCATTAGTTGCTTTTAGGTTTATACCCTACATATAAGTGATATCATGTGATTTTCACCTTTTTCGGTCAGACTTATTTCGCTTAGCATGATTATCTCGAGGTCTGTCCATGTTAATGCAAATAGCAGTATTACATCTCTTCTTAAGCCTGAGTAATATTCCATTGTATATATGTACCACAGCTTCTTTATCAAATCATCTATCATAGGATACTTTGAATGCTTCTATGTCCTGGCCGCCATGAATAATGCTGCTATGAACATCGGTGTGCAAACATCTATTTGGATATGAGTTTTCAAGTCTTGAAGGTAATACCCAGTGGAGAGATTGCTAGATCATATAGTAGATTCAATTTTTAGGTTTTTGAGGAATAGCCATACATAATGGCTGTACCAATTTGCAGTCCAAGCAGCAACGTATGAGGGATCCTTCTTCTCAGCATCCTCTCCAACATTTGTTAGTACTTGTCCTGTTGATAACAGCTATTCTAATAGGTGTGAGATGTTATCTCATTGTGGTTTTGATTTGTATTTGCCTAATAGCTAGTGATGATGAGCATCTTTTTGTATGTTTGTTAGCCATTTGTATGTCTTCTTGGGAGAAGTATCTGTTCAGTTCCTCTCCCAATTTTTTGATTGGATTGTTTTTTTATTGTTGTTGAGTTGTATAAGTTCTTTGTATATTTTGGAAATTAGACCTTTATTGGAGGCATTGCTTGAAAATATATTTTCCTATTCAAATGGTTGTCTCTTTACATTGTTGATGGTTTCTTTTGCTGTGCAAAACTTTTTAGTTTGATGTAGGTAAAAAGATTATTTTAACTATGTTAGTTCTTCCAACATAGTTAAGAACATGCAATATTTTTCCATTTCTTTGTATTGTTTTCGATTTCTTTTAATAGAGTCTTGTAGTTTTCATTATATAAGTCCTTCATATGTTTCATTAGATATTCCTAGGTATTTTATTCTTTTTGTTGGGATTGCAAAAAGAATTATTTTTTCTACTTCTTTTTCTGAAACTTTGTTATTAGTGTAGGGGAATGCTATGGATTATTGAACACTGATTTTGTTTCCAGAAACTATACTGTATTTGCTTATTGTTTCTACCAGTGTTCTTGTGGAGTCTTTAGGGTTTTCTATTTAGAGAATCATGTCATTTACAAATAGTGACAGTTTGAATTCTTCGTTTTCTATTTGGATGCCTTTTATATCTATCTCTTGCCCGATTGCACTCGCTAGGACCTCTAGTGTTATACTGAGTAACAGTGGTGATAGTGGGAGGCTTTGCCTTGTTCCTGACCTTAGACGGAAGGTTTTTAGTTTTTCACCAATAAGTATAATGTTGGCTGAGGGTTTATTATATATGGCCTTTATTATGTTAGGATACTTTCCTTCTATACTGATTTTGTTAAGTGTTTTGATCATAAATGGATGACGTATCTTGTCAAAGGCTTTTTCATATCAATAGATCATATGATTCTTATTTTTAATTTGTTTAATTTGTTTAATTATCACATTAATTGATTTGCATATGTTGAACCATCCTTGTGCCCCTGGGATGAAGCCCACTTGATCATGGTATATAATCTTTTCAATATGTTGCTGTATTCAGTTCGCTAGTATCTTAGGAATTTTTATTTGAGTTCATGAGAGATATTAGTCTGTAGTTTTCTTTTTTGGTATTATCTAGGTTTTGGTATCATAGTAATATTGGCCTCATAAAATGAGTCGGGAAGTCTTGCCTCCTCTTCGATTTTTTGGAAGCATTTGAGGAGAGGAGAATATAAATCTTCTTTGAATGTTTGGTAGAATTCACTGGTGAAGCCATCTGATCCTGGACTTGTACTTTTTGGTAGGATTTGATAATTGTTTCAATTTCCATACTGCTATTTGTCTATTTAGATTTTCCAGTTCTTCTTGATTCAGTCTAGGAACTTTGTATTTTTCTAAGTACTTGTCTATTTCTTCTAGGGTATTAAATTTGGTGTTATATACTTTTTCATAATATTTTTGTATGATCCTTTGTATTTCTGCAGTCAGCTATAATTTCCTCTCTTTCATCCTTGATTTTGTTTATTTGTATCCTTTCTCTTTTTTCTTTACTGAGTCTAGCCAGGGGTTTGTCAACTTTATTAACTTTCTCAAAGAACAAGCTCTTTATTGTATTTATTTTTTCTATTTTTTTTTGTTTTCAATTTTATTTGTTTCTACTCTAATTTTGACCATTTCTTTCCTTCTGCTGATTTTAGACTTCATTTGTTCTTCCTTTTCTAGCTTTTTTAAAGATGAAGCATTAGGTTGTTTATTTGGGCTTGTTCTTGTTTTTGGAGATAAGCCTGTAATGATATGAACTTTCCTCTTATGACTGC
>NW_006443124.1:18169914-18178724 GCF_000325575.1 Pteropus alecto
GTCATCTCTAGCTTAGCAGCATCTATTCTTATTAAATATAAAGTTCTCTTTGTGGCTAGGAAATTGATTTGGCATAGTAATTGTGTTTGAACCTAAAAACAGCAAGTTCTTGCATTTTATATTATACATATAATTATTAAGATTTTTAGAGACTATTTTTAGATTAAGATGCCATCCTTTATGTTGTTTTTAGGAATGAATTCAGAGGAAGTAACAAGAGCAACAAACTTTGCATATTTATAAGAGAACAATTATTTGAGGTTGGTGGGCCTTTGCCTTAGCTCTCTCCATGACACATAAGGGAGACCTTTGATCACAGTAGGAATTTTCTTCTAGGCTGGAGCACAGGCAGACACTGCATTTCCAGAGACATCCTACTTTTCACTTGGATGCCTGGATTAGGGGCCAAGAATAGTTGTAAAAATGACAGGTGAGCTCAGAAACAATTATGATTCTGGCTGCGACACATCACCATTGTTGTATGGTATCAGCATAAACTCTATAGGTACACAAAACTATTGGTTGGGTAGCAAGATGACGGATAGATAGATGATATAGGTAGATGATATAGATAGATAGATAGATAGATAGATAGATAGATAGATAGATAGATAGCACATATATATATTTGCCGTACCTCCATTCTCCTTTGTGAATTTGGATCTTTGAATCCTCCCCTTTTCAGTTGTATAAGTTTGTGCCTATGTATGCTGAACATTCATTACTATCTTGCTACAGCAAATCTCTTCTTGTTGTTTAAGCTTATAATGCTGTGTTCTTAGTAAGGGTTGCTCTTCTCTGCTTTATCTGCCTGCTAGTCACCTTACTCCTAGTTATACATTTCTTTTGTTATTTGATTTTAGATGAGCTGACCCTTTTAAGTATTTCCTGTAATGTAGGCCTCATAGTGAGTGGAGAATTCCCTCAATTTTTGTATGTCTGGGAAGGTTTTTATTTCTCCTTCATATCTAAAAGAGAGCTTTGCTGGATACATTATTCTTGGCTGATAGTGTCTTTCATTTAATAGTTTGAATATATGATTCCACTTCTTTCCTACTAGTAAGGTATCTGTTGAGAAGTCGGACGATAATGGAATGAATTTCCTTTATAGGTTACCATCTTCTTTTTCCTGTCTACCCTGAGAATTCTTTGTCATTAATTTTTGATAATTTTAATACAATGTATCTTGGAGAAGGCCTTTTAAGGTTGAGATAATTGGGTGTTCCGTTGACTTCTCAAATTCTAATCTTCAGCTCATTCCTTAGATTTGGGAAATTCTCATCAACTATGTGTCTGAAAATGCTTTCTAATCCCTGCTCCTTTTCCTCCCCTTCGAGAATGCCCATTATTCTTATGTTTCCTCTCCTGAGGGTATCATCCAGTTGTATTTCTCTTTCATTATTTTTCATTCTTTGGTTTCTCTCTTCTTCCTTCTGATTTATTTCTAGATTTCTGTCTTCTATGTGACTGATCCTTTCCTTCATTTGTTCAACTCTATTTCCCAAGCTTGCTATTTCATTTTTCAATCTCTTTCATCTCTAGAAGGTCTATTTGGTTCTTTTTGAGGGTTTAAGTTTCTTGTTGAAGAACTCATTCTGTTCATCTAGTTGTTTCTTCAGCTGAAATTGTTTATATGAATTGTTTTGGACCTCGTTGAGTTTTTCAGAAGTACCATCCTGAATTCTCTGTCATTTAAGTTGCATATTTCTATGTCTGTAAGCTTATTTTCTGGCGATTTTTGTCTTTCTTTCTAAGCTGCCTTGTCACCTTGGTTGTTCATGGTGTCGAATGGGCTATTTCTCCTCTTCGTCATTAAAGGAAGTGGAGTCTCCTTTTTTTTTTTTTTTTTTTCTGTTGCAAAGAAGGCCTTTTTTTCTGGTTTCCAGTAGATGGCGTCTAAGTCTCTTGGATCCCTGCTTTATATAAAGTCTTAATAATGCTTTTTTTTTCTAATAGATATTCAATCATACTGCTACCCTCAGTCTCAGTCCCTGTCAGGGTTGTGTCAGTTTCAGGAACATTTGCTCAGATTCTCCTGGGGCTCCACGGTATTCAGTCTTGGAGGATATGGGGGGAGATGCCCTCTGGGTTGGGAGATTGGGGCTGTGGCTCAGCCTCGTGTTCTGTAACTGAGGCTGGTAATAATCAACTGTTGTTTTTCTGCCATCTCCGATTCTCCACCGTCCCCACTTCTCTGCTCTCCACCTTGATCCCTGGGCTCTGCCCCCAGCTGCGTGTAGCTCACAGCTCTCCCAGGCCAGGTAGTTCAGAGAACCCGTTGCACCTTCTCCCCTCCCTCTTCTCCTGCAAGGAGCTCTGGCTTCAAGAGTCAGCTTCTTTGTTTCTCTCAGTCTACTGCCAGACTCCCAGAGTTCTGACCTGTGGTAGCTCTTATGCACACATCCCATGCTCAGATGTGCTGGTATGTAGTTTGTGTGTTTTTGTTGAGTTTTAGATGTTCAGCTTATGTTCTTTCAAGGGGAGAGATCTGGAGACATCTCTATGACATGTTCCTGAAGTCACTACAAGTTGCTTTTCTCTTGCTGCTTTTAAGAGTCTCTCTTTGAATTTAACCTTTAGAAATTTAATTATGATGTGTCTTGGCCTGAGCCTCTTTGGGTTCATCTTCTTTGGGACTCTCTGAACTTCCTTGGGTTGTGTGTCTATGTTCTTCACCAGGTTAGGGAAGTTTTCCATCACAAATTCTTCAAATAGGTTTTCAATTCCTTGCCCTCTCTCTTCTCCTTCTGGTTCTCCTATGATGCGAATGTTGTTATGCATAATGTTTTCCCAGAGGCTTCTGAAATTATCTTTACTTTTTTTGGATTCTTACTTCTTGTTGCTGTTCTGATTGGGTGTCCTCCACTACCCCGTCCTCTATATCAGTGATTCGATCCTCCACTTTATCCACCCTGTTGATTCTCTCTAATATACCCTTCATCTCAGATATTGTATTCTTCATTTCTGACTGGATCCCTACTATGCTTTCCATCTCCAGTTTTATGTTTTTTTATTTCTTTGTTGAAATTCTCATTGAATTCATCTACTTTCCTCCCATGTTCCTGGAGCATCTTTATAACCAGTGTTTTGAACTCTGCATCGGGTAGGTTGTCTGTCTCCATTTTGGTGAATTCTTTTTCTGGAGCTTTGTTCTATTCCTTCAAGTGGTACGTACTTCTTTGTATCTCCATTTTGTCTGCCTCCTGGTGTCTGTTTCTATGTATTAGGTAGGTAGGGCTTCTAAGTCTCCTGGTGTTAGTAGAGTGGCTTTATTTATTAGGTATGCTGTGAGTTCCCTTGCCACAGACCTGTGAGGAGTACGGCTGCGGGCCTAGTTTGGTCACAGTCAGGAAGCGATCTGCATGTGGTCGATACCCTTGCTGGGCTTGTAGGTGCCTCAAGGTGCCAAGTCAGAAGCCAAGGCTCCCACCACTACTGTGGAGCTTGTGGCTGCTCGGCTGTAGGTATAGGGCATGCTGAGGTCAGATATTCCTTCTTTGGGGTTTGTGAAACTTTGAAAGATTTTTATGAAATTTTATAGCAGGACCCAAGACAGCTTGATTGTATGGAATAAATCACTGGATGTAGTTGTGGGGGGGCACACAAGTTGAAAGGGGAGAAGTTTCAGGGAATCCCTGGGGCAGAGCGACTTGTGCTATCCAGGTTGATGGCACTTGTGTCTGCAGGCTGGGAGTGGGTAGAGCTCAACAGAAGGACAATGGCTTATGCCTACACCTCTGTCTGGGAGTCAGTTGTGCCTCCAGCCCTCGCCATGAATCCTAACAGTTCAGCACCTCCCCATATGTCCATGGCACCCTTTGGGCTGCTCTCATAACACCAGAGCTTAAGAGCGAGCAAGTGTATCAGTGATCAATGCTGAGAGTGGAACCTTTAAGAGGGAGGTCTCTTCTTCCTGCAGCCCTCTGACTCACTCAGCCACATCTTCAGCTCTTTTCACAGAGAGATATTGTGGGGACTTCTCTTCCCTGCACTGAAACCCTGTGCTTGGGAGCCCAGTGTGTGGCAGAGACTCCTTGCTCCTCGGATGGGAGAGGTGGCTTTGCAGCCATGATAGCCCTTTCAATTCACCATCACCACTAAGAGTTGTGGGGCTGGGCCATACAACTTTTGTTCAGCCAGAACTCTGATGACTCCATATATTGCCCTCTCTGGAGTTTTGCTATAATTTTTGGGTGGTAAGTAGAGGAGGCATGCACGGTCTTTAACTTCTATGCCACTTTGAATCTCCCTCCATTAATTGTTTTATAAAGTGACTCTCATTCTTCCATAGTCCATTTTGCATTTCCCCAACCATAACTATTTATTCTGTAGGTTGTATAGACCTGTAAATAAGTTACTTATTTAGAATTGCCCCATATGTTTACAGGGCCCCACTCACGAAAGATATAAAATGGTTGTGTTTGCTTTGTAGTGTTGTAAAGACTCCCAATTTCCTGCAAGCCCCTCTGCCTAATCTCTATATTTATCAACTCCTTTAAAAATAGGAAATAGAAGAACCAGTATGTACCAGTTAAGAGAAAACCGTAATAGAAATAAAACCAATACATACTCTTGAATTAACTCAGCAATCGTATAATTTTTAATGTTCTTTTATCTCATTTTAGCCATTGGGGTGATATATGAGTATGGTAGAACTATTATAGTGAATGATGACATCAAGTTTGGCTGTTTTCATTTTTATTTCTATATATAAGTAAAACTATATTGTCCTCACATTAGAGTAAAATACATACCCTTTATGTTCATTGAAATATTGCCACAAATGAAACTAAAACAGGGGTTGGGAAAATATAATTATTTTGCCTAATCTCAATTACATTAATACTCTAGATTAATTTAGTCCTTATTCTCATCCTGGAATTATACTTTTCCTAGTGACTATACAATGTTGATGTGACCTCCCTGTGAGGCTACGGGGCTAATGCAACTGTGTTTACATTTTCACAAAGTGGATTCTCTGAATCACTCTCCTCAAGGACCCCATCACCTCCTTGTTTCTCAGACTGTAGATGACAGGGTTGAGTACTGGGATCAGGATGGTATAGAAGACAGTCAGTATCACGTCCTCTGTTGGAGATCTCAGGGATCTTGGGCATAGGTAATTGTAAACAAAGGGTGCGTAGAACAAAGTCACCATGGTGAGATGGGTGCTACAGGTCCAGTAAACCCTTCTTCCTCCCTGCCATTGAACGCAGGCAGAGAGAACCTGGCTATAGGAATATGCGATAGCCATGAAAGGCAACAAGAGGAAGAAGATGGTGTTCACAAACACTGTGCACTCGTAGAACCAGATGTCCATGCAGGCCAGAGTCATCATGGCTGGAATGTCACAGAAGAAATGGTTGATGGTTCTGAATCTACAGTAGGGGATATGGAGGATGTATGCAGTGTGGGCACTAGAGTTGCTGGCGTCTGTTATCCATGACCCTGCTATCATCAGCACACACACTCTTTTACTCATCTGGGTGGGGTAGTAGAGAGGAAAGCAAATGGCCACATAGCGTTCATAGGCCATGCATGTTAACAGCAGTCCTTCAGTTCCCACTAAAGTCATGAAGAAGAAGTTCTGAACCCCACACCCGATGAACAAGGTAGACTTGTTCCCCAGCAGGTAGTTGAAAGCCATTTTGGGGATAGTGGTGGAGATGTAATTCAGATCAATGTGGGAAAGCTGGCTCAGGAGAACATACATGGGGGTGTAGAGGCGGGTGTCCAGCACAATGAGGAGGACCATGGACAGGTTGCCAAGCAGAACCATCAAGAACATGAGCATAATGAGAGAGAAGAAGAACAGCCCAATTTTTGACGGTGGGAGCAACCCCAATAAGAAGAAGTCAGTTGACGTTTGGTTGTAATTCACCATTTGTTGGCTTTCTTGAAAGAAGAGACAAGATATACATGCATGCATGGTAAATAAAGAACTGTGAACCATTTATTTGTTTGTTTGTTTTTTAATTTTTGCTTTTAATCTGAATATTTAAGAAAATACCCAGTTCCATAAATGAATAATCAAAGTTTCTTATTTAGAAAAATATAAACCCCATTCTCTAGTGACATTATCCAAAGTCACTAGATCAGGAGGTGTGCATTACATCGAAGTCTTGTAAAGAATCCGTGATGTAACAATGGGAAAATATTTCTGCCTTCTTGAATAGGATATAAGTTATTTTCTGCCCTCATAAATTCATGTATCAAAAATATTAAATGTTTGAATTAAACTTAAGCAGAATTCTTATGCCAAGACTGAGCACAAATGGATATCAGTTTAAACGAATATGGGTTTGGCTCATTATATGAATGAATTTAGTGATACACAGAAGGTGACAGTTTTTCCTGTTTTTGAGATTTTATTTTTGCTCATCATTTGAAATATAATTGTAGCATTTTTTTTTCCTTGGGGAGCTATATTAGCTTCTGTTATCACTATGTTTAACGTTGCTGTGTAATCCCTCCTGAAATTTGTCAGCAGTGGCATGGGAGAAGAAAAACACGTGTTTATTCCCTAATACTATTAGATAAAAATTAATACTCCTGATTATAGAATACTTCCGTTATTGTCATTTTTATCTTTCTGTTTCTAACTCTTTCATAGAGGGCAGACCCATCTCCAGATGTTCTGTAAGCCATGTGCACTGCCACTGCCATTTTTCAGACTCAGGAATCATAAAACGTTAATTATCAAAATATTAAAAATATACACAAAGGAATAAATGTTAGATGGAAGATTTTAACACATTTTAGATGATGAAATTTGAACAGGAAAATGGTTATTCAGTTAATGAGGAAAAGATTTTGACATTCCGAGAAACTGTGCAGATAGGAAGGAAATTGTATTCCAAGGAAAAAGCTAGTATAAAAACATTGACATCATACTCAATTAGTATGCTGCCATCCATTCTGGTTTGTCCCAATGAAGGGGATTCGTGGAACATGGGGCTTTCAGTTTTAACTCCAGGAATGTCCTGGAAAAACTGGATCCAGCAAGTTACCATATGATTAATATAGAATTCTAGGTCCATAGATTCGAGATTTTTGAGGAAGTCAAGAAAGAGAGGGGATTAAAATATACACAGAGCAAAAATTCAGAAGGAAAAAAGAAAATATAGATGAAAAAATTTTTAAATAAATGTACCATCATCAGAAATTTATAACCTATTATTCCACTAAAATATGCATTCTTGAAAATTTAAAAGAATTAGCCATTATAAATGATTCATCCAAAATTCTGAAAAAACAAATGCAAAAAAATCTTCCAGGAAGTTTGATGCACTTGATCTGAGCAAAAAGGACAGTAAAAAATGGAAAGTATAAATAAAGGAAAATGGGAAGGACAGTAAAAAATAAGAAATAGGAAGTAAGATAATTGATCAGGAGTACTTATGTATGATTAGAGTATTTCTACGAATGTGCAGAAAAAATATAGGGAATTAAATTATTATACTGTTTCTCAGAATCAAACAATATGAGCCACCTCTGAAACATCATTCACAGAGTCCAGCAAAATATATGAGAACCACTCTGATAACATGATATACTGAGAAAAAGTAAACATTTTTCTTAAAATGTCCTTTGGTTTTCTGTAGAAGAAACAGCATATTAAGCAGATATCAAGATATATTTACATTAGTCTGAATTATTTACCTATTGCCAAAGCTGTGTATGAAATAATTTTGACTTTCACTGCTTATCATTGGTTTTCTAAAAAGGACTTTCCAAGGCAAAATTTCTAACAGGTAGTTATTATTTACATACTATAATAGACATAAGAGGGTGAGGGATATGAAGAGGTCATGAAAATAGCAGGTGACCCATCAGACCTGGTACTAGATCCAATTTTTAGTTACGTCATTGAGACTAGGACTCCACTAAAATGAAAGGTTCTTTCTACAAAGGATTCAATCACACCCACTAAATATGTGTATTAAAGAGAAGATCATTTGTTAATGGACAGTTAAACTTCTATTAGATTATTTTTATGTGTTTTTTTCTTACCTAGCCATTGAAATAACAAGAACTAACCTACTTATACTTCATTTTCAAAAATCTTTCACCCTTTTGATTACTTTCTATCACTTTAAAAAAGTTGATACTTAAGCATTAGAATCAACTTCACGATATACAGGAGACAACAGATATTACCTGTCTAACGCTGTATGCTGGTTGAGAGAAAGAGCATGCCACACTCCTGGGCAATTTCTGTCCATGCGAGGGAAAACCAGGTTGAGAATTCCTGTTTTCTGATTCACTATATAGAATTGTGTCCACAATTCTAAACTATTTCAAAATTCAGCACTCCTTTTCTGTGTGACTTTTTAGACCAGCAATGCTACTTACCAGAAATTAGCCTGCTTTATCAAAGACACATTGTTTACAAGAAAATATTTATATTTCAGAGAATCCTTAGGGAGTCTTACATGTAGAGACCAAACACCTTACCTCTCCTAAAGTGTATAATTATGCATCTGTGAGCATCATCTGGTGTGAATTTTCTCATTCACCAATGCTTAACACAGCCAACCTTAGGGTAGGAGATATAAAATGGGCTTAATGTATTACTACCATGCATTCCTCCAGTGATTTAAACATTTAAGTATATTATTTAGTATTTAAACAAATTACATTTTCAATAATGAGGGTACAAAGTGAGAATTTATACTGTGTACGTGTTCTCATAATTTCATAAAAAGTGTTCCCATAAAATTCACTAGGATCACGTTTAAATACACATATGTGCCACGTGCACATGCACACACATACACACAGTGTGCTCCAGGATGGATGCTGCTTTG
>NW_006443124.1:18178999-18187006 GCF_000325575.1 Pteropus alecto
GCACAGTATGGAGATGTGTTTGGCTGTCACTACTGCCTTTTAGCAGGTGCTGCTAAATATTCTACAAAGCACAGGACACTCAGAGACAAAAAACTATTTGGTTCAAAGTGTTAATTTTGTTAAGAAACTCTCAGTTAATGTAGCTTCAATCTTCTGAGTTTTCATCTTAGTCTTCATCATTTGCACATTGTTATCTACTAAGATTATGCAATGATGAAGTGTTTTTTTTTTTCTTTTTATGCTCCCAAATGAGTCACAAGAGCAATGTCAGGTTGCCTGTGCTGTCATCATGCGCCCATTCCTTTAGGGTTCAGTGAGTGCATGAGGCCAACAGCAGGGGAGAGTCAGTACTGAGTTAAAGCCCCAGGCACCCCGTGACCACTGGCCATGACTGGCACAACTGCACTCAAGACCACACCTTCCAGGATCTTTACTGAACACTTGGATCCAGGTATGACCTTGACTCTTGGGGTCAGCTGTGCACCCAGTTGATTCATTTCCTGTATGGGTGGGCACTGCAGGAGCCCAGCCCATTTCAATAATTCCCAGTCCGACCCTTATCTCAGCTCTCTTGAAATTCTGACATCTCGTGTGTGGATTAGCTTGGAAAACAAACTACACAAATACCAAACTGTTGTCTGCACTGGTCCTCCAGGCACTCTGTTCCACACAGTGTAAAAACCAGCCAGCCTGCCACCCACCCCTAATCTGATTTTGAGCTCTACTTGCCTGTGAATTGACTCCTGGAATGTAGCAACATGCCTTCCAGATATGCAAGCACACCACCAAAAGGATAATTTAAAATGGAATTAAAATGCTTATTCTTATATGAAGTGGCTACATGTGGACATCTTCACTGCTTAGAGTAAAAAATCCATATAAAAACTTCACATCCACATTCTCTCCTTTGCTGCCAACTCCCACTCTATGTCAGAGGTTCTGTAGCGGGCTTTACCTTCATACACCACTCACAAAGCATAATCATGAATATTTTCAGTCATTAAAAGTATAACATATGTGTACATAGAAACTTGAAAATATTATTACATAAAGTGAGTAAAACAGTCTATTCAATATGATTGCAGCAATATTATTAAAAACCTATTTTAAAAAGTTTTAAAAAAACTCTTGATCTTGGAGTACCCTCTCCTGCATTGTCTAATGTCATAAATCCTTCTTAAAGTTTAAGCCTCCTGTTAAACACCCCTTGTTATATATGTTCTTTTGGTCAATCAGGACACACAAATTCTCTTGCCATCTTTGGTTTCATCTTAGTCCCCCTGTATTCTTATTTTCACATCCATCACCCATCATTGTCATGTTCCCAGTACCTACATTTCATAAATGTTGCAGCTCTGAGAGAGAGCTGTGTGCTATGCCCACAATTCAGGGAAGAATATTACATGTAACATCAACACTTCACCATTTTTCACCTTCTTTCTAGGGTGTGTTATTTGTGAGCACGAATTTTTTTATCAGAACTGAAAATAATGCATATTTTAGGCATAAATAAACCTTTGTGTTAAAAAAGTTCACAAGTCACTATCTAATTCTTTGTGTTTTGTTTGAAATCTATTTATAGCAATTTGATACACGGGAGACCACAAACTCAATTTTTCTCTTGAAGTCTTCTAGTTAATGAGATGGGAATTTATCACTGATCTCATTGCTAACTAAGACCAATTCTTTATTAACATAATCAAAATGCTTCTAAAGCATTTGCATGCTTCTCGATAAAAACATATTAGAAGCAGTGGGTCCCTGTCTTCCTAACTTCTGGGCAGTGCCCTGTGCATCTCTTGAGCAAACTTCCATGAGTATATTCTAATGAAAGTACAAACTCACTTCTCATATCTGGACTTGTCATTTCAGATACATCCATAAAGACACATCTGCATCCTTGACTCTAGGTTTCAATTCAAGGATGTAAATTCTAATACTTGCTGTTTGGTTGATGTTCATTGGATAATATCCCCTGAGACTAGATCAATGAGTGGAAAGTCATTAATAAAGCAGGATGGCCTCAGGCCAGCCTCGGGGAGGGGCCCAGAAACCTCCCAGATGTTTTCAGGCTAGTCTCTGCCAGTTCCTTGGAGAAAAAGCCAAATGTTATTTATGTATTTTTCTTTCTTTAATTTTTAAAAATTTATTGTGGTGACATTAGTCAACAAATTATATTGGTTTCAAGTATAGAATTCAATAATACATCCTATGTACATTGCTTTGTTGTTCACCACTTAAATTTAAATGTTGTTTTCATCATCATATATTTGACCCTTTTTACTCTTATCTACATCGCTCTTCACCCACCCCCCATCCCACTGGTCAGCACTAAAGCGTTATCTGTGCCCAGGAGTCCCTGTTTGTTTGTCATGTTCATCTATTGCTTTCTGTTTTATGTTCCACATATAAGTGAAACCATGTGGTTCTCAATTTTCTCTGTTCGACTTATTTTGCTTAACATGACAATCTCAAGGTCCATCCATATTGTAAATGACAGTATTTTATCTAACCTTTTGGCTAAGTAATATTCCCTTGTACGTATCTACTGCATCTTCTTTATCCAGTCATCTCTGGAAGGAAAGTTAGGTCATTTCCATATCTTGGCCACAGTCAGTAATGCTGCTATGAACATCAGGATGCATATGTCTTTAGAGTAAACGTTTTCTAGTTTAGGGGTAGATTCCCAGAAGAGGGGTAACTACTAAAGAACAGTTGGGTGAAAAAACAAATGTTTTTTATTTTAACATTTTATTTTATTGAAAGAATTATTTTGTTGAAATTTTTTACATTTCTAAATTTGTATACTAATATCCACTAAGTACATAGTTACACTGTGCCCACATATACTAATTAATTGTGTACATTTTATTCAATTTACCAACACATCCATTAAAATAAAATTGGATAAATTTTATTAGAGATATCATTTACATATGTATAATTATAATTCACACAAATCTATATGCTAATTTTATTAAATATATTGTATTGCATTGCATTATATTAATTACATTATATATGAAATGATTACTGAACTTTTGGGTTGTCCCAATTGTCCAGAGGGCCAGTTGGTCCACAATAAGAGATCCTGATCATATGCCATTACCAGCAAGGCTACGGAGGCAAGAAAGTTATTCTTGGCAATACAAACACAACACAATTATTCGATCAAAGCACTGGACCCTGAACTCAGCCAGGTCATCTGGTGTGTTCTAAAGGAAGAATCAGGAGTCTGGAAACTAAACAATAATAGTGAGCTTCTGTGTGTGTGTGTGTGTGTGTGTGTGTGTGTGTGTGTGTGTGTGTGTGTGTGTGTTTCAGTTTCTGTGTTTAGTTTAAAAAAGATTTTTAGTTAAATCACTCAGCTCTTTATAATAATAATCACATTGCTTATTCTGAAGATGACATTTTTTACACATACTGCTCATCTAGTTGTTTTTTCAGTTCCTGAAATTGTTGATATGAATCATTTTGGATCTCACTGAGTTTTTTCAGAAGTACCATTCTTAATTCTCTGTCACTTAATTTGCATATTTCTATGACTGTAAGTTTATTTTCTGGAGAGTTTTCTCTTTCTTTCTGAGATGACTTGTCACCTTGTTTTTTCATGGTGTTTAATGGACTATTTCTCTGCCTGGTCATTAATAGAAATATATTCTACTTTTTTTTCCCCCCACAATGAAGATTGTACAAAGGTCTCTCTTTAGCCTATTGCAAAGAAGGTGTTTTTCTTTTGGTTTCCAGTAGATGGGTTCTAAGCCTCTTGAATCCCTGCTTCATATAAAGCCTTAGCAATGCCTTTTATTCTTGTAGATGTTTAATCATGCTTGCTACCCTCAGTCTCAGTCAGTGTTAGTGATAGTTTCGGTAGCTTTTGCTCAGATTCCCCTAGGGCTCCATGGTGTTTGGTTTCCAAGGATATGGGAGGAGGTACCCTCAGCCTCATGTTTTGCAACTGCAGCTAGCAAAAATCAACTACTGTTTCTCTGCCATACTCACTTCTCTGCTGTCCCCACTTCTCTGCTTTCTGCCCTGATGACTGGGCACTGCCAGGGGCCGCATGGAGCTCACAGATTTCCCAGGCAGGGCTGTTCAGTGAACTTGCTGCACCTCCTTCCCTTTCCCATTCTTCTACAGGGAGCTCCAGCTGTGAGAGGGTAGCTTCTTTGTTTCTCCCAGTCCACGACCCAAGACCGGGAGTTCTGACCTGTGGTAGCTCTTATGCACAGATCCCACACTCAGACATGCTGGTGTACAGTTTAGGTGCTTTCTGTTGAGTTTTTGATGTTCAGTTTATTGTTGTTTCAAGGGGAGAGATCTGAAGACATCTCTCACTCCACCATGTTTTCGACATCACCTGACCACTCCAAAATTATAGCAAAACTACAGAGCAAGCAGTAGGTTAAGTCACCAGAAGTCTGGCTGAAGCAGAAGCCCTACAACTAGGTCACTTAATATAACAGGTCACCTCAAACAGTCAGAGGGGTGGAGACACAAAAAGGGTCCAGATCCTAAAACCACAAGTGGTGATTGGGAATCAGGAGGCCTGTCTTGGCTGCAGAGCCACCTCCTCAACATCTATAAGAGAAGTCCACACAAACGTTGGCTCTGCAAACCAGTAGAGGTTGCAGCAGAGTGAGAAAGTGGGTTGTGGGAAGTAGAGGACTTCCACTTAAAGAGCAACCTTAAATGCTGATGGACTTGCTCGCTCTGAGCTCCAGTGCTGTGAAAGCTGCTCAAGGAAAGCAAGGGACATATGGAGAGGCTCTGAGCTGTTGGACTTCAAGGTAAATGCTGGAGGGACTGTTGGCTCCTGAACAGAGTCAGAGCCATGTTTTTTATTGAGCCCTCCCACCTCCCAGCCTTCAAACGCAGGTGCCATCAGCCTGGATAAAACAGGTTACTCAGCCCAGGGAATGTTCTAAAACTCTGCCTCACTCAACTTGCGAGACCAACCAAGTTGATTCCAGTGATTTACTGCATACAAACAGGCTGTTTTGGCTCTTGTTGTGAAATTTCATAAAATTTACCAAAGGAACACAACCCCTTAAAAGAGCATCAGGCCTTGGTGTACCCTGAAACTCTTATTGGCCAGCCACAAATCCCGCACCAGTGGCAGCTAGCCTTGGTTTCTGACTTGGCCTCTTGAGGCACCTATAAGCCAGCAATGGTATCAAACACATGCAGATTGCTTGGGGACTCTTACAACGTGGCCCAGAGGTACACAGGCTGTGACCAAACTAGGCCCGCAGCCGTACTCCTCACAGGTCTGTGGCAAGGGAACTCACAGCATACCTAATAAATAAAGCCACTCTACTAACACCAGGAGACTTAGAAGCCCTACCTAATACGTAGAAACAGACACCGGGAGGCAGACAAAATGGAGATACAAAGAAGTACGTACCACTTGAAGGAATAGAACAAAGCTCCAGAAAAAGAATTCACCAAAATGGAGACAGACAACCTACCCGATGCAGAGTTCAAAACACTGGTTATAAAGATGCTCCGGGAACATGGGAGGAAAGTAGATGAATTCAATGAGAATTTCAACAAAGAAATAAAAAAACATAAAACTGGAGATGGAAAGCATAGTAGGGATCCAGTCAGAAATGAAGAATACAATATCTGAGATGAAGGGTATATTAGAGAGAATCAACAGGGTGGATAAAGTGGAGGATCGAATCACTGATATAGAGGACGGGGTAGTGGAGGACACCCAATCAGAACAGCAACAAGAAGTAAGAATCCAAAAAAAGTAAAGATAATTTCAGAAGCCTCTGGGAAAACATTATGCATAACAACATTCGCATCATAGGAGAACCAGAAGGAGAAGAGAGAGGGCAAGGAATTGAAAACCTATTTGAAGAATTTGTGATGGAAAACTTCCCTAACCTGGTGAAGAACATAGACACACAACCCAAGGAAGTTCAGAGAGTCCCAAAGAAGATGAACCCAAAGAGGCTCAGGCCAAGACACATCATAATTAAATTTCTAAAGGTTAAATTCAAAGAGAGACTCTTAAAAGCAGCAAGAGAAAAGCAACTTGTAGTGACTTCAGGAACATGTCATAGAGATGTCTCCAGATCTCTCCCCTTGAAAGAACATAAGCTGAACATCTAAAACTCAACAAAAACACACAAACTACATACCAGCACATCTGAGCATGGGATGTGTGCATAAGAGCTACCACAGGTCAGAACTCTGGGAGTCTGGCAGTAGACTGAGAGAAACAAAGAAGCTGACTCTTGAAGCCAGAGCTCCTTGCAGGAGAAGAGGGAGGGGAGAAGGTGCAACGGGTTCTCTGAACTACCTGGCCTGGGAGAGCTGTGAGCTACACGCAGCTGGGGGCAGAGCCCAGGGATCAAGGTGGAGAGCAGAGAAGTGGGGACGGTGGAGAATCGGAGATGGCAGAAAAACAACAGTTGATTATTACCAGCCTCAGTTACAGAACACGAGGCTGAGCCACAGCCCCAATCTCCCAACCCAGAGGGCATCTCCCCCCATATCCTCCAAGACTGAATACCGTGGAGCCCCAGGAGAATCTGAGCAAATGTTCCTGAAACTGACACAACCCTGACAGGGACTGAGACTGAGGGTAGCAGTATGATTGAATATCTATTAGAAAAAAAAAGCATTATTAAGACTTTATATAAAGCAGGGATCCAAGAGACTTAGACGCCATCTACTGGAAACCAGAAAAAAAGGCCTTCTTTGCAACAGAAAAAAAAAAAAAAAAAAAGGAGACTCCACTTCCTTTAATGACGAAGAGGAGAAATAGCCCATTCGACACCATGAACAACCAAGGTGACAAGGCAGCTTAGAAAGAAAGACAAAAATCGCCAGAAAATAAGCTTACAGACATAGAAATATGCAACTTAAATGACAGAGAATTCAGGATGGTACTTCTGAAAAACTCAACGAGGTCCAAAACAATTCATATAAACAATTTCAGCTGAAGAAACAACTAGATGAACAGAATGAGTTCTTCAACAAGAAACTTAAACCCTCAAAAAGAACCAAATAGACCTTCTAGAGATGAAAGAGATTGAAAAATGAAATAGCAAGCTTGGGAAATAGAGTTGAACAAATGAAGGAAAGGATCAGTCACATAGAAGACAGAAATCTAGAAATAAATCAGAAGGAAGAAGAGAGAAACCAAAGAATGAAAAATAATGAAAGAGAAATACAACTGGATGATACCCTCAGGAGAGGAAACATAAGAATAATGGGCATTCTCGAAGGGGAGGAAAAGGAGCAGGGATTAGAAAGCATTTTCAGACACATAGTTGATGAGAATTTCCCAAATCTAAGGAATGAGCTGAAGATTAGAATTTGAGAAGTCAACGGAACACCCAATTATCTCAACCTTAAAAGGCCTTCTCCAAGATACATTGTATTAAAATTATCAAAAATTAATGACAAAGAATTCTCAGGGTAGACAGGAAAAAGAAGATGGTAACCTATAAAGGAAATTCATTCCATTATCGTCCGACTTCTCAACAGATACCTTACTAGTAGGAAAGAAGTGGAATCATATATTCAAACTATTAAATGAAAGACACTATCAGCCAAGAATAATGTATCCAGCAAAGCTCTCTTTTAGATATGAAGGAGAAATAAAAACCTTCCCAGACATACAAAAATTGAGGGAATTCTCCACTCACTATGAGGCCTACATTACAGGAAATACTTAAAAGGGTCAGCTCATCTAAAATCAAATAACAAAAGAAATGTATAACTAGGAGTAAGGTGACTAGCAGGCAGATAAAGCAGAGAAGAGCAACCCTTACTAAGAACACAGCATTATAAGCTTAAACAACAAGAAGAGATTTGCTGTAGCAAGATAGTAATGAATGTTCAGCATACATAGGCACAAACTTATACAACTGAAAAGGGGAGGATTCAAAGATCCAAATTCACAAAGGAGAATGGAGGTACGGCAAATATATATATGTGCTATCTATCTATCTATCTATCTATCTATCTATCTATCTATCTATCTAT
>NW_006443124.1:18187598-18210258 GCF_000325575.1 Pteropus alecto
AATGGTACAAAAGGATATTTCAAGCAAACGGCATTCAGAGAAAAGCGGGAGTAGTGATAGTAATATCAGATAAAATAGACTTCAAAATAAAAAAGGTAAAGAAAGATACTGAGGGACGCTTCATAATGATAAAGGGAATCAGTCACCAAGAAGACATAAAACTTATTAATATTTAGTTCCCAGGCAAGGAGCTCCGAAATATATAAAGCAATTACTAACAGAACTAAAGGAAGATACAGACCAAAACACTGTCATAGTAGGGGACCTAAATAGCCCACTATTGGATATGGACAGATCATTTAAACAGAAAATCTATAAGGAAATAACATTGTTAAATGACACATTAGACCAACTGGACATAATTGACATTTAAAAAGCCTTTCATCCCAAACTAGCTGCTTATATATTCTCTAGTATACATGGCACATTCTAAGGATTGCCTACATCCTGGGACACAGAGATAGCCTCAACAAATATAAGAAGGTTTAAATTATACCAACCATATTCTCTGATCATAATGCTTTGAAACTAGAGATCAACTGCAAAATGAAAGCGAGAAGAACCACCAATACATGGAGATTAAACAACATGCGACTGAAGAATAACGGGGCAGAGAAGTAATAAAAAGAAAGATCAATAGATATCCAGAAATGAATGACAGTGATAGTATGACATATCAAAATTTTGGGGACTTGGCAAAAGCAGTCATAAGAGGAGGGTTCATATCACTATAAGCCTATCTTAAAGAACAAGAATGAGCCCAAGTAAACAACCTAACACTTCAACTTAAAAAACTAGAAAAGGAAGAACAAATGAGGCCTAAAGTCAGTAGAAGGAAAGAAATAATCAAAATTAGAGCAGCAATAAATGAAATTGAAAACAAAAAGAAATAGAAAAAATAAATACAGAAAAGAGCCAGTTCTTTGAGAAGATTAATAAAATTGGCAAACTCCTGGATAGATTTATTAAGGAAAAAAGAGAAAGGACACAAATAAAATCAGAAATGAAAAAGGGGAATTTATGACAGACACTGCAGAAATACAAAGGATCATACAAAGAATACTATGAAAAAGTATATAACACCAAACTTAATAACCTAGAAGAAATGGACCAGTACTTAGAAAATCACAACCTTCCTAGACTGAATCAAGAGCGAGAAAATCTAAATAGACTGATTAGCAGTATGGAAAATGAAGCCGTCATCAAAAACCAACCAAAAAGTAAAAGTGCAGGACCAAATATCTTCACCAGTGAATTCTACCAAACATTCAAAGAAAATTTGATACCTATTCTCCTCAAACTCTTCCAAAAAGTCAAAAAGGAAGCAGTATTTCCCAACTCATTTTATCAATCCATTGTTATCCTGATACCAAAACCTAGTAAAGATAACACAAGAAAATAAAACTACAGACCAATATCTCTCATGAACACACATGCGAAAATGCTAAGTAAGATACTAGCAAATCGAATACAGCAACATATTAAAAAGATTATACATCACGATCAAGTGGGCTTCATCCCAGAGGCACAGGGATGGTTCAACATATGCAAATTGATTAATATGATACTCCACATAAACAAATTAAAAATAAGAATCATATGATCATATCAATAGATGCAGAAAAAGCCTTTGACAAGATCCATCTATGATCAAAACACTTAACAAATTCATTATAGAAGGAAAGTACCTTAACATAATAAAGGCCATCTATGACAAACTCTCAGCCAACATTATTCTTAATGGTGAAAAACTAAAAACCTTCCTTCTAAGATTAAGAACAAGGCAAAGATGCCCACTATTGCCACTACTGAGGTCCTAGAGATTGCAATCAGGCAAGAGATAGATATAAAAGGCATCCAAATAGTAAACGAAAAACTTAAACTGTCACTATTTGCGGATGATATGATTCTTTATAGAGAAAATCTTAAGAACTCCACAAAAACATTACTAGAAACAATAAGCAAATGCAGTAAAGTCTCTGGATACAAAATCAACTTTCAAAAATCCCTAGTGATCCTATACTCTAATAATCAAGTGTCAGAAAAAGAAATGAAAAAAAAATTCCTTTTCTAATTGCATCAAAAAGAATAAAATACCTAGGAATTAATATCTATGAAAAGAAATCGAAGAAGATAAAAAGAAAGGGAAAGATATTCTGTGTTTTTGGATTGGAAGAATCGACGTAGTTAAAATGACCATATTACCTGAAGCATTATACAGATTTAATACAATCCCCATCGAAATCCCGTCAGCATTTTTAAGAAGAAATACAACAAAGATCATCAGATTTTTATGGAAGCACCCTAGAGATTGCAACCAGGCAAGAGAAAGATATAAAAGGCATCCAAATAGTAAACGAAGAACTTAAACTGTCACTATTTGTGGATGACATGATTCTCTATATAGAAAATCCTAAGGACTCCACAAGAACATTACTAGAAAAAATAAGCAAGTACAGTAAAGTCTCTGGATACAAAATCAACTTTCAAAAATCCCTAGTGATCCTATACTCTAATAATCAAGTGTCAGAAAAAGAAATGAAAAAAAATTCCTTTTCTAATTGCATCAAAAAGAATAAAATACCTAGGAATTAATATCTATGAAAAGAAATCGAAGAAGATAAAAAGAAAGGGAAAGATATTCTGTGTTTTTGGATTGGAAGAATCGACGTAGTTAAAATGACCATATTACCTGAAGCATTATACAGATTTAATACAATCCCCATCGAAATCCCGTCAGCATTTTTAAAAAGAAATACAACAAAAATCATCAGATTTTTATGGAAGCACAAAATCCCCAAATCGCTGATGCCATCCTGAGAAAAAAGAACCAGGCTGGAGGCATCACTCTGCCCGACTTCAAATTATACTACAACACGACTAATTAAAACAGCATGATATTGGCAGCAAAGCAGACACATGAACCAGTGGAACAGAATCGAGAGTCCAGAAGTAAACCCATATTTATACGGGCAAATAATTGTCGACAAAAAAGCCAAAAACATGCAGTGGAGAAAGGAAAGTGCCTTCAATAAATGATGCTGGGAAAACTGGAAAGCCACCTGCAAGAGAATGAAAGTAGACTGTTGTCTATCACCACACACCAAAATTAACTCAAAATGTATTCAGGACCTGAATATAAGACCTGAAACAATAAAATGCATAGAAGAAAACTTAAGAATTAAACACAAGGACCTTGGTCTTAAAGAGGATTTTATGAATTTGGCCTCAAAAGCAAGGGAAGTAAAAGAAAAAATAAATGAATGGAACTACATCAAACTAAAATGTTTCTGCTCAGCAAAAGAAATCAACAAGATAAACAACCATCCGAATGGGAAAATATATTTGCAAGCAACATCTCCAATAAGGGTCTAATATCCAAAATATACAAAGAACTCATACAACTCAGTAACAACAAAAAAACAAATGATCCAATAAAAAATGTGCAGAGGACCTAAAAAGACACTTCTCCCTAGAAGACATACAAATGGCCAACAACTGTATGAAAAGATGGTCAATATCGCAAGTTATTCTAGAGAAATGAAATCACAACCACAATGAGATACCATCTCACACCTGTTAGAATAACTATAATCAACAGGACAAGTAATAACAAATGTTGGAGAGAATGTGGAGAAAAAGGAACCCTCATACATTACTGTTGGGACTGCAAATTGGTACAGTCACTATGGAAAACAGTATGGAGGTTCCTCAAAAAACTAAAAATTGATCTACCATGTGATCCAGCAATCCCTCTACTGGATATTTACCTCAAAGACTTGAAAACCCATATCCAAAAAGATATTTGCACACTGATGTTCATAGCAGAATTATTCACAGTGACCAGGACATGGAAGCAACCTAAGTGTCCTATGATAGATGATTGGCTAAAGAAGCTGTGGTACATATATACAATGGAATATTACTCAGCCATACGAAGAAATGAAACACTGCCATTTGAGACAACATGAATGGACCTCGAGACAATATGCTAAGTGAATAAGCCACACAGAAAAAGTTGAAAATCACATGATATCACTTATATGTGGGATATAAACCTAAAAGCCACAAACAAACAGGACAAACAATCAGAAACTCATGGACATGGACTATAGAATAGAGGTTACCAGAAGATAGGAGAGAGGGAGGAGTGGGGAAATAGATGGGGTAAAAGGGGTTAAATATGTAGTGACATAAAGAAATCTAACTATGGGAGGTGAACACACATATATGCCTTACTGTTAAAGTTTACAACTGAAACTTATTGGATCTCATTAACCAATGGCATCAAAAAAATTGATTCGTTAATTTGAAAATTAATTAATTGATTAATTAATTAAAACTTTCAGTAAACGAAAAATATGGGAATTTTATTATCTTGATTGTCAGAAACACCTATAATTTATGTCTAATTATAGAAATATCAACATGGAGAACCATCTGAAGCCTAAGTGAACAAAGTACTATAACTAAGGATATAAAGAAGAAGCCATGTCAAGACTGGTAGGAGGAATGGACACAGGAATGGGTGGCCCTGCAACCACATGTGGTGGTTAAAAATCGGCAGGGATATATTGGATGCTGAGATCTCCAAATGAGGAGTGAGGGATCCCATGACAGAGCTCCAGACCAGGAAGAGGAGCCCTGACAACAGCTAGTACTCTCTAGGTCCAACATGTTGTCATAAATGACAAGATTTCATTTTTATGGCTGAGTATTATTCTATTGTATATATGTACCCTAATTTCTTTATCCAATCATCTCTTGATGGACACTTGGGTTGCTTCTATGTCTTAGTTACTATGAATAGCGCAGCTGTAAACATAGTGGGGCATAGATCTTTATAAACTAGTGTTATAGTTTTCTTTGGATAAATACCCACAAGTGCAATGGCTGGGTCCAAAGGTAGTTGTTTTTTTAAATTTTTGAGAAACCTCCATAATATTTTCTGCAGTGGCTGGACCAATTTACAATCCCACCAACCATACACAAGAGTTCCCTTTACTCCTCATCCTAGCCAACAGTTTTTGTTTCTTGATATCTTGATGATAACCATTCTGATAGATGGGAGATGATATCTCATTGTGGTTTTAGTCTATATCTCTCAGATGATGCATTATCTTGAGCATCTTTCCATATGTCTATTGTCATCTACATGTTCTGTTTTAAGCAATACTTGTTCAGGTGACTGCCCATTTTTTAATTGGATTGTTTGTTTTTTTGTTGTGGGTAGAATGAGTTCTTTATACATTTTAGATTTTAATCTCTTATCAGATATACTATTGGCCAATATCTTCTGCCATTTTATAGGATTTTTTAAAATTTGCTGATGGTTTCCTTTGCTATCTATAAACTTTTTAGATTGACATTGTCCCATTTGTTTATTTTTTCTTTTGTTTCCCTTGTCTGAGGAGATATATTAGAAAAGAATATTACTAAGAGCAATGTCAAAGAATTTACTGCCCCATTTTTCTTCTAGGATTTTTGGTTTTGGGTCTTACATTTAAGTCTTTAATCTATTTTCAGTTTATTCTAGTAGACTGTGTACAAAGGTAGTCCAGTTTCATATTTTTGCATGTATTTGTCCAATTTTCCCAACATCAGTTATTGAATAGACTGGCTTTACTCCGTTGTATATTCTAGATACCTTTTTCATAGATTACATGACCATATAGATGTAGATTATTTCTGGACTCTCTATTCTGTTCCATTCATCTATGTGTCTGTTTTTATGCCAGTACACTCCTGATTTGTTTACTACAGCCTTGTAGTATAGTTTGATACCAGGTAACATATACCTTCAGCATTGTTCTCTTTCTTAACATCATCATGACTATTCAGGATCTTTTATGGGTCCACATACATTTTTGGTTTATTTGTTCTAGGTCTCTGAAAAATGGCATTGGTATTTTGATAAGGATTGCATCAAATCTACAGATCACTATGTGTAGTATTGACATTTTAGTGGTGTTAATTCATCCTAATCATGAGCATGATCTATGCTGTCACTTATTTGTTTCTTCCCCATTTTTTTTTAATGACCTATAAGTTTTCAAGCACAAGTTTTTTACCTGTTTGGTTAAATTTATTCTTAGGTGTATTATTGTTTTTGATACAATAGTAAGTAGGCTTGTTTTCTTAATTTCTCTTTCTGATAGTCATTATTGGTACATAGATATGCAAACAATTTCTGAATATTAATTTTGTATTCTGCTACTTTACTGAATTCATTTATCGGTTCTCACAGTTTTTTTTTGGGTTAAATCTTTAAGGTTCTCTCTATATAGTAACATGTCATCCAGAAATGATGACAGTTTTGATTCTTCCTTTGCAATTTGGATGCCTTTTGTTTCTTCTTCTTGTCTGATTGCTATAGCTAAGGTTTCCAATACTGTGTTAAATAAAAGTGGTGAAAGTGGACATCTTTGTGTTTTTCCTGATCTTAAGGAAAACATTATTAGCCTTTCCCCATTGAATGCGATTTTAGCTGTGTGTTTGTCTTATATGGCCTATACCATGTTGATGTGTTTCCTCTATTCCCACTTTGCTGAGAGCTTTTATCATAATCTAATGTTGCATGTTGCCAAACACTTTTTCTGCATCTATTGATCTAATCTTTCAATTTTTTAATATGGTGAATCAGATTAATTGATTTGTGGTTATTGAACCATTCTTGTGTCCCAGACCTAAACCTTCCTGGTCGTGGTGTATGATCTTAACATATTGCTGAATTTAATTTGCTAATATTTTGTTAAGAATTTTTGCATTTATAGGCTATAAACCTATAATTTTTTTTCTTATTCCATTTCCTGGTTTTGAAATAAAGGTAATGGTCGCCTCATAAAATGACCTTGGGAACCTTCTCTCCACTTGTAATAGGTTAACTAAATAGAAAAAATGTTAATTATTCTTTAAATATTTGGTAAAATTTACCTGTGAAGCCATTCAGTCCAGTACTTTTGTTTTCTGAGAGCTCTTTGATTACTGATTTGATTTCAGTTCAGGTTTTCTCTTTCTTTGTGACTCAGTCTTGGATAATTGTATGTTTGTAAGAATGTATCCATATCTTCTGGATTGTCTATTTTAATAGAGTTTGCTTGCTCAAAGTGTTTTCTTAGACAACTTTGTATTTCTGTGGTGTCTGTTGTCACTTCTTTATTTCACTTCTAATTTCCTTATGAGGATCCTCTCTCCTCTTAATGAGTCTGGTTAAAGGTTTATCAATTTTGTTTGTCTTTTCTGAGAATCAACTCTTGGTACCTTTGATATTTTGTATTGTGTTTTTAGACTCTATATTGTTTTTATTTCCCCTCAAATCTTTATTATTATTATTTTCCTTCTACTCACTTTGGGTTTATTTGTAGTTCCTTTTCTAGTTCCTTTAGGTGTAAGGTTAGATTGTTAATTTGAGATTTTCTTCTTTCTTAAGGTGGGCCTGTATTGCTATGAGTTTTCCTCTTAGGACGGCTTTCTCTGTGTTCCGTCGAAATTTTGGGTCATTTTTTTTCATTTGTCTCAAGATATCTTTGACGTCTTTTCAGATTTCACTGTTGTTCATTTTGATTGTTTAGTAGCATGCTCTTTGGCTTCCATTTGTGTATGTATTTTTCAGTTTTCCTTGTAATTGATTTCCAGTTTTATACCATTGTGGTCAGAAAAGACACTCGATATGATTTCAATTTTCTTAAATTTAATGGGACTTGTTTTGTGGTCTATCTAGAGACATGTTTCATGTGCACTTGAGAAAAAATTAATATTTGGCTGTTTTGATGTAAAACATTCTAAAAACGTCAATTAAACTTATTCGGTGTAATGCACCTTTCAAGGACGCTGTTTCCTTCTTGATTTTCTATCTAGAAGATCTGTCCTTTGATATCATGGGGTGTAAAATTCCCTACTGGGATTGTATTACTGTATCTCTCTTCCTTTATGTCTGTCAATATTAGCTTTATATATTTAGGTGCTCCTATGTTATGGGCATAAATGTTTCCTAAGGTTATAGCCTCTTGCTGGAGACTATATGGTAAATTGGTAAACTGATCCCTTTACCATTATGTAATGTCCTTCTTTGTCTCTTATTATAGCCTTTCTTGTAAAGACTAGTTTTTTCTGATATAAGTAATGCTACCTTGCCTTTTTTCCCCATTTGCCTTTGTATGACATATATTTACTTTCAGTCTCTGTGTCTTTTCATCTGAAGTGGGTATTTTGTAAAAGCATAGGTTTGTGTCTTGCGTTCTTATTCATTCAGTGGCCTTATTGGATTTAATCGATTTATATTTAAAGTAATTATTGCCATTTCATTGTTCATGTTTATGATATATTTTTTCCTCCCCTTCTTCTAAAGAAGTAACTTCAACATTTCCTCTATACTGCCTTGTTCATGAATTTTTTTTTGTTTTTTTTTTCTTTTTTTTTGGAATGTCTCTATCTGTCCTTTGATTCTAAATGACAGCTTTGCTAGGTAGGGTAGACTTGGTTGTGAGTTTTTGCTTTCAATTACTTTGAAAAGCCAATCCCTTCTGGCCTGCAAAGTTTCTGTTGGGCAGTCAGCTGAGTCTGAGTCTGATGGGAGCTCCTTTGTAAGTAGCCAGCTGCCTTTCTTTAGCTACTTTTACTATTTTCTCTTTGTTTTTCAACTTTTCCATTTTAATGTTGATATGTCTTGGTGTAGCCCTCTTTGGGTTCTTCTTGTTTAAGACTCTCTGCACTTCCTGACCTTGTATGTTTATTTATTTCACAAGATTACAGACATTTTTCATCATTATTTTCTCAATTAGGTCTTCAATCCCTTGATCTCAATCTTCAGTTTTTGAAAACCCGATGATACAAATTTTGATACACTTTATGTTTTCCCAGAGGTCTCTTATATTATTCTCATTTTATTTATTTATTCATCTATCATTCATTCATTCATTCTGCTTTTCCGAATGGTTGTTTTCTGCTACCTTGTCTTCCAAATTGTTGTTTCGGTCCTCTGCTTCATCTAATCTACTGTTGATTCTCTCTAGTGTATCATTTCAGTTATTACAGTCTTCATTTCTGACATTTCTAATAGTTTCTATGTCTTTTTTATGCTTGCTCTCTCTTTATTGAAGTTTCCACTGAGATTATCTATTTTTTTTCCCCTAAGTTCATTGGGCATGCTTATAACCAATGTTTTGAACTCTCTATTGGCAGTTTACTTGCCCTCACTTCATTTATTTATTTTTTCTTGAGTTTTCTCCTGGTCTTTCATTTGGGACATATTTCATAGTTTTTTCTTTTCCTTTTGTCTACTTCTCTGTGTTTGTTTCTACATTTTAGGTAGATCTGTTATATCTCCCATGCTTGGCCAGGTGGCCTTAGGTCGTAAGTGTCTTGTGTGGCTCAGTGGCAGTCTACATGCAAATTGAGTAATTCAGGGCCCCAGGGAGTTTTCCACATCTTGGCCAGTAGTGTTCTCCCAGTTAGTGCAGATAGATCACAACAAAGCCAACTGCTCATGCCTTGGCCTGCAGACCCCAGAGATATGTTCAATAAGTACTCTTTTGTACATAAGCTATTCAATCTTTCTCCAGCACTAATTGATACTAAGCAGAATGAGCAGGTAATTTTAGAGACAGTAGCTTCAGACCCAGAAAAAAAAAATAATGAAATTAGTTTCAAACGGTTAAATCAGTGAGACAAATGTAATTTTCTTTTCTTTCTTCCAAAAGGGAAGGAGAACAAATAACCGGTCACTTCACCATAAGCGGCATGTGACCCAGTCTGTAAGCCACTGAGAGGGGAGTAGAGATGGGACAAGGACTTGGTCTCTGACAGATGTCTACCCCTTTTATTCTTTCAGTCACTTCTGATAAAGAAAATAAAAATAAAATGCCCTAAGACACCTTAAAGCTGAAAATTTGAACGGCCTTTTCACTTGGTAACTTTTCATTGTTTGTTAATGTTCTGAACAGAGAACTTTCTCTTCTTGGTAAGAGAACCTGGATGGAATGGGAGATCATGGCTACCCAAGATTTGGTTAATTTGAACAATCAGTTTGCCCGTCCTCTAGATGAGCAACTCATAACTAAAGTTGCGAAGATATTTAATTTAATTTTAAGACTTGGTAAATGAGAGGCACTATGTGAAACAGAAAGACTCCAAACTCTTCCCATTATTGCAAAGGGTGAGGACACTGGAAAGGGATTGCTGTAAGTGTGAGCATTTCAGACACTCAGCATTCTCAGCAGCCTATTCACGGGCTTCCTACTCCCCAGTAATAGAGCACCAAGGACCTACAGAGCTTTTGCCACCTTCCCCTCATATGCTTGGACAAACTTCTCCTCAGACTGGTAAGGAAGTTTTTTCTATTCTCACTGACACTGGCACTGCACTCTTGGTGCCCAGCCCCACTGTCCAAACTCGCCTCTGCCTCAGAGCAATAACACAGTTCAAAGGGCAGGAATATCAGATACACTCAACAGGTTCAGTGTCTGAACCTAAGCCTTTTGGCTCAGGCTTCTTAAGACACACATTGTTTTCCCCTTTGTTCCTCTGTCCCTTCTTACATACAAGGCTGAGAATTCCTAGAGAAGTGTAATGCTGGAATATATTTTCTAAAAAGGAGAAGAAATGTTAGAGTTTAATGGCAACTGTCAGAATGGCCAATTAGGTATATTAAATGGCCTTTCAAAATCTTCAATTGGTTTCATTTTTGACTGTTCAGGAATTGAATCTGAGTGCACTGATCCATTGTCCCTATTGGACCAACTCTCATCTTTTTTATGGGTAAATTCTCCAGCTGATATTGGCAAAATCACATTGCATCTCTTATTAAGAATCAACTTGATTCTTCAAATCTGTTCCAAAATTCATCAAATCCTCCAAGTAAAGAGACCATTCAGGGTTTAAAACCTGTAATAGAAGATGATGTTATTCAGAGCTTTACTATTCCTTGCACTAACCTCTGTAACACTCCTATTTTACCTGTGAGGAAGTCAAGGGATGAGAGTGGAGATTCACACATGTCTTTTGACCAACAATCCACATTGTTTTCCCTGACATCCTGCAGCTCCTAACCCTCATAAACTACCAGCAACCATCCCAACTAGAAGTGTATTCCTTATGGAAATTGATTCATGCACTGCATTCTTTGGTATCCCAGTTGATGAAGCTAGCCAATACTTTTTTGCCTTTACCTGGGAGAAAAAACTATATGTCCACAGCATTTGAGACATCACATTAGAACAAGGACTATACCTGAGTCTACATGGGCTTCATAGGGGCCTAAGTTTCCCATGGCCCAAAACTACGTGTCAGTTGCGAGATTTTCTTGGTCTGGTCAATTATTGCTGAAATTGGATCCAAAATCTCTCTCTAACAGCAAACCTCTATATGTATTACTAAAGAATGACAGTCCTGACCCAATTTTATGGGGAAAGCAAGATGACATAGCCTTTAAATCCCTAAAAAAGGGTTTAATAAACCTCTCTGTACTTTGGCGCCTCAACTCTCAGATTCTCTTGTTGCTCTTTGTTCATGAAAAGGAAGGGGATGTCTTTGTGTAACTCAATCAAAACATGGGGACTGACACTGACCCTGGGATACTACAGTCAACACCTGGACCCTTGACCTATGACATGGAGTACTCCCTCGCCTTAGATCCACACCTGCTACTTCCCTCTTGGTCAAGGCCAGAGAGGAGATGGTTGTGGGATCCCCTCTAACCATCTGTGTACTGTGCAGTAGAAGCCATCTTGAATTCTCATTATGGCCAGCATCATCAATCAGCCATCTCACCTCCTGTGACATGCTTCTGTTTGCCTCTCATAACAACTTTTTCACGTTGTAATAACCTTAACCTGCCACTCTTCTCTCTTCTGAGACCGACAAAGCTTGACTCATGAAAGCTTGACTCAAGGATCACCTCCTCACTCTTTGTGATGATTTCCAGGAGACTTCTTTGGGTAAGGCTGATTTATCATGGTTCATGGATGGCTCAGACTTAAAAAGGAAGATGGTAAGTACTGTACTGGTTATGCCACTAATAACCACTTTTGAAGTCACCGAGGCAACATCCTTGCCTTTGGCCACTCCAGCACAGCAGGCTGAATCTTATGCCCTCTCTTGGGCCACATTTTAGCCCAAGGTGAAGCTGTCTACATTCATACTGACAGTGGATAGGCCTTTGGTAGCTCATGACTTTGGATGATATAGAAACAACATGATTTCCTTACCTCCAACGGAAATAAAATTAAACATGGTCTATGAGTTCAGGATTTACTGGATTCTACACTTTCACCTGATGCTTTAGCTATTCTTAAGATTACAAGACATTCTAAACTTGACTCGCTGTATGCTAAAGGAAATGACTGCTGACATTTCTGTGAATAACTTTTCCTCAAAAGGCATAAGCGGCTGTTAAACCTCTGTTATAGTCCAAAGAGACGTTTCTTCATCTAATAACAGGAAAACTAGAAAGAGATGCCCCAAAATTGACTTGAAGAAGAGAAAAATAAATTGGGAATCCAACAATTGTTGATTCAATAAGAAGAGAAAACTCAGGTCAGAATGAAATAACAATCCAGTTTTACCAGAACTAAAATGTCCAATCCTCACTACTGCACAGCATTAAATAAACCATGGGTCCACTGACAAAATGACAACATACGTAAATATTGGTGAGAAGATATGAACAAGGATGCAAAAAGTGACTACCTTATGTGTCCTACCTGTCCGAGGTACAACACATGGAAGCATGCACACAAGGCACCTGGACATTTTCAGTAGTCTAACAGATCATTTGAGATTTGACAAATAGACTTTATAAAGCTCCTGCCATCTCATGGTATAAATATGTTTTAGTCATGGTCTGTATGTTTTTTCACTAGACTGAAGCTTTCCCTCATAGCAAGCTGCTGCCTCTGAGTGGCTCAAGGACTGCTAGACAATAGTAGTCCCACTTGGGGAACTCCTCTCCAGCTCCACAGTGATCACAGGTCAGGTGCTCCTACTGTTCTGTGCTATTTGGCCAGTTCTACAATGCCTGCACTGTGCCCACCACCTCGGTATTCAGGCTGAGTTGAACATGCTAATGGCCTTGCAAAGATTCAGTTGGAAAAATTTGTAGAAGATCTTCATGTACCTTGACCAAAAGCATTGTGGTTAGTCCTTTCAAATCCCAGGTCTGCCCTTTCTGGGCCTCATAAGCTTTTACATTGCCACATAATTCCAGGACGCCCCACGCATTGGCTCCTGCTTCTTTAGATCCACAGTTGATAAAGGGAGACATACTTCAATATTATAAAGGTTAACTGCTTCTATTGAAACTAATCATAGTTTGGTGGCACAGCCTTTTCACAGTGCACTGCAAGGATAGGAAAATTTGGATGTTCACACTCTACCACCTGGAGATTATGTTTGCTGGAAAAGGGTCCTCACTAAATATTGCCTCCAGCATTACTGGAAGGACCTTTCCCAGATACTGCTGACTCATCCTGTACTACCAATTCCAGAGAGCAGACTTGAATATATGTGTCACACCTAAAGAAGTTACCAAACCCTGACAGGAACTGCACAGTCTGACAATCTTAAACTAAAGCTGTCACAATTAAAGTAGGTGGGACCTGAAGGAAACTAATTGCAAAAAGACTAAATCAGGCCTGTACAACTCTTTTCTTAGTGTCAATGCTTATTTCATTTTTCTCTTTTTGTTGGAAGGAATGTGCCCTTGTTTGCATCTCCTAAGCTACTGTAAAAGAAAGAATGATTTCTGTTTATTGTATCTGTCATCAAGAAGTTTGATCTACTAAGATAATAATGGTCTTTCTTTCATTATCTACAGGTTTGAGCTCCTAGTTTAAATTCACCATATAGACTAGGTTGCCACATTGTTCTAATTCTATTTTGAATTCTTCTTGTTGTTAAGCTCTGCCCTCACTGCCTGTTGACCCTGGACATGAGCTGTTCCTGATCCACATACTTTGCCTCTGATGAGAGTGATGTCACACAAAGAGTCCCTTCCTTACACCAGGGTACAGAAGGCTGCTGAGTTGAAAGGCTTGTTTATCAGTGATGCTTTCAGAGGAAAATCTCATTCAAACAAAGGAAATAATGAAGACCAACTGGAACCTAAAGCAAATATAGTCAATAGGATGAGTCATTGGGAGGAGCCAGGGCTTATAAACATTCTGATGCTTTGCGTAATCATAAGAACACTACATGAAGATCCTATGTCTATAGGAAAGCTTGATAGATCCAACTTCCCCTTCCTTTATTTTCCTTTTTTCTTCTATAAATAACCAAATCTTGGTATGCAGGCTCGAGTGTGGTGGAACTGGCCATATCTATAAGCTCTGTGTTACAACCTTTTCTTATTCCCAAATAAATCCCTTTTGATGACAAAACACCTAGACAATATTAATTTTTCAGTCAACAATGTATTCTGAAATTCGAAAATTATGTAACAATGAAGAAAGTTATCCACTTGTAAAAAATGTATTTTCATATTTCGATCTACTATCTGTGAATAACACAGACAAACCTTAAACTTATCAGTGTATGTTAGGATTACCCAGTTTTTAATTTGCAATTTTTATTCTGATTTTATTTGTTTTACTTCCTATATTTTACCCCTCTCATATGCAGAAATACTAGTTTACTTCTCTGTAATTGAACTCACTGAAACTTATGAGACTCTATTTTATTCACAGAAGAAAAACTAAAACAACATAAGAGCCCCTTCAAGGGACTGAAACATTACTAGATCTACAGTTGGTCAGCCTGAAGTTTCTACTCTGCTCCACCGACTATCCTGCTTTCCTGCCCACCGTCTTCCTGGGACTAACCATAGACAAGGGGCTGCCCCTGTGACAGATCTAGCACTGTGACTGTACTGGGGCTCCACTGGTTCCTCCGGCTTCCTCTGTGAGACTCATGCTTAGAAACATCCCCGGGATCAAAGCGCTTATGCCATTTATTAATACTTTTAGTCTATAAGGTTAAAACACAAAAAAATACTATCATATAATGTTGATTCTGTAATTGTTTGGGGCTCTATAGCCAACAATAACCTGTCTTGCCTCTGTAGCCTTGCTGGTAATGGCATATGATCAAGGATCTCTTGTTGTGGACCAAATGGCCATATGGACATTTTGGACAAGACCAAATATTCACTAATTATTTAAAATATAAGATAATATATTTAATAAAATTACAGTATATATGTGCATAAATATATATGTATGTAAAATGATGTGTCTAATAAAATTCATCCCATTTGTTTTAATAGAAGTGTTGATAAATTTAATAAAATCTACACGATTAATTAGTATATGTAGGCACAGTGTAACTATATACTTAGTGGACAGTAGGAAATAATAGAAATGTAGAAAACATCAACAAATAATTCTTTCAATAAAATAAAATATGAAGATAAATAGCATTTGTTTTTTGACCCAGTTGTTCTTTAGTAGCAATCCTTCTCTTGGATACCTACCCCAAAATTAGATAACATACATCCTTAAAGACATATGTACCCCAATGTTCATAGCAGCATTATTGACCATGGCCAAGACTTGGAAACAACCTAAGTGCTCTTCCAGACATTATTGGATAAAGAAGATGTGGTACATACATACAATGGAATATTACTCAGCCTAAAGAAAGATAAAATAGTGTTATTTATGAAAACATGGATGGATCTTGAGATTACCATGCTAAGCAAAATAAGTCTGACAGAAAAAGTTGAGAACCATATGATTTCACTCATATGCAGGACATAAAACAGAAAGCAACAAATGAACAATAAAAACAGTGACTCTTGGACACATACAAACCTTTAGTGCTGACCAGAGGGATGGGGGAAGGGGCTGTAGATGAAGATGAAAAGAGTCAACTATATAGTGATGAAAGGAAATTTAACTTTGGGTTCAACAATGCAATGTACATAGTATGCTTGTTGAATTCTACACTTGAAACCGATGTAATTTTATTAAATAATGTCACCCCAATAAATTTTTAAAAATTAAAGAATGAAAAATATATAAATAACATTTGACTTTTTCTCCAAGGAACTGGCAGAGGTATGCTCGAAAACATCTGGGAGGTTTCTGTGGCCCTCCCTGAGGCTGGCCTGAGGCCACCCTGCTTTACTAATGACTTTCTCTTCATTTTTCTAGTCTCAGGAGACATTGCTCAATGAATGCCAACCAAACAAGGAATATTAGAATTAACATCCTCAAATTGAAACCCAGAGTCAAGGCTGCAGACATGTCTCAAAAGATGTATTTGAAATGAGAAGTTCAGATTTGAGAGGTGAGTTTGTACTTTCATTAGAATATACTCATGGAAGTTTGCTCAAGAGATGCACAGGGCACTGCCCAGAAGTTGGGAAGACAGGGACCCACTGCTTCTAATATTCGTTTTTATTGAGAAACATGCGAAATGCTTCAGGAGCATTTTGATTATATTAATAAAGAATTGGCCTTAGTTAAGCAATGGGATCAGTCGGTGATAAATTCCCATCTCATAAACTAGAGGACTTCAAGAGAAAAATTGCATTTGTGGCCTACCGTGTATCAAACTGCTACGTATAGATTTAAGAAAAAAACCATCAAAGAATTAGATGGCTACTTGGGAACTTTTTTAAGACGATGTTTTATTTATTCCTAAAATATGCAGTATTTTCAGTTCTGATAAAAAAAAATTGCCATCACACATATTATACCTTAGATGGAAGGTGAAAAACGGTGAAGTGGTTGATGTGAAGTGTGATTTTCTTCCCTGAATTGTAGGCAAACACACAGCTCTCTCTCAGGGCTGCTACATTCATACAATGTAGGCACTGGGAACATGATGATAGCAGGTGATGGATGTGAAAATAAGAGGACAGGGGAGCTAAGATGAAACCACAGATGGCAAGAGAATTTGTGCGTCCTGAATGACCAAAAGAATTTATATAATAGGGTGTGTTTAACAGGAGGCTTAAACTATAAGAAAGATTTAGTTCATCTGATAATGCAGGGGAGGTGTCTCCAAGACCAAAGGAAGGTTTTTTTTTTTTTTTTAAATCATTTTTATAGACTTTTAATAATAATGTTGCAATCATGTTGAATATGCTATTTTGCTCACTTTATGAAATCATACTTTCCAAGTTTCTACATACACTATATGTTATATACTTTTTAATGGCTGAAAATATTCATGGTTATGCCTTCTGTGTGATATGGTGCACTAAAGCCTACAGAACTTCTTATATAGAGTAAGAATTGGTAGAAATTGTGAGAATGAGGAATGTGAGGTTTTTACATGGACATTTTACTCTAAGCAGTGAAGATGTCCATGTGTAGCCACCTCATTTAAGAATACATATTTTAATTCCATTTTAAATCACCCTTTTGGTGGTGCACTTGCATATCTGGAAGAGATGGCGCTTCAGTCCAGGAGTCAACACAGGCAAGTAGAGCTCAGAATTATATTAGAGGCGGGTGCCAGGTGGCTGCTTTTCATACAGTGTGGGGCAGAGTGCCTGGAAGACCAGCACAGACAACAGTTTGGTGTTTGTGTAGTTTGTTTTCCAAGCTAATCCACACATGAGATATCAGAATTGCAAGAGAAATGAGATGAGGGTTGGACCGAGAGTTATTGAAATGGTTGGGGTGTGTCCAGTACTTATCCATGGGAACTGAATCAACTGTATGTACAGTTGACTCAATGGCTAAAGGTCACACCTGGATCCAAGTACTCAGTAAAGACCCTGGATGGTATGGTTTCTCTAGTGCAGTTGTGCCAGTCAGGGCTGGTGGTCATGGATTGTCCAGCGCTTTAGCTCAGTGCTGACTCTCCCTTGTTGTTGGCCTTGTGCACTCACTGAACCCTCAGGGAATGAACACATGATTACAGCACAGGCAACCTGACATTGCTCTTGTGACTCAAATGGGAGTATTAAAAAAGAAAACACTTCATCATTGCATAGTCTTAGTAGATGACAGGTGTGCAAATTAAAAAGATAAAGATAAAAACTAATAAGATCAAAGTTATATTAATTGAGAGTTTTCTAAACAAAAGTGAACTTTGGGCTTGATAATTCTTTGTGAGTGTCCTGTGCATTGTAGAATGTTTAGCAGCACCTGCTACATGGCAGAAGTGACAGCCAAACACATCTCCAGCCATTGCCCATAGTCCACTGGGGAGAGGGTTGATTCACCCCCCAGATAAGAACCACTTGCTTAAATGATAATTTATACATCAGATGTGCTTAACACTCACTATGTACTTCCTCGTTTAAAGATTTCGTACCTGTTAATTTGCAAGTGACAAGCTCACAGAGTAAAATTCACCAGATCAATGTCACATTCCCCCAAAATGAAAGTACTAGAAGTAAATCTAAGTTTTGACAGTTAAAGTTGTGCAATTCACTTGTGAATGTATCAGTATCACTCATCCTGAAACAACATCCATCTCAGAACACAATGTGTGTGTGCACATGAGTATGTGCATATATGTGTGTGTATAACCTTGATTCTAAGTCAATTCTAACTTATGAAATGATGGGAACACAAACACAACTATAAATTCTCACTTCGTATCCTAGTTATTGAAATGTAATTTGCTTAAATGCTAAATAACATACTTAAATGTTTAAATCACTCAAGGAATGCCTGATATTAACATATTAAGCCCACTTCATATCTCCTATCCTGGGGTTGATTGAGTTAAGCATTGGTGAATGAGAAACCTCACACTGGATGACACCCACATATGTATAACTGTACACCGTAGGAGAGGTAGGATGTTGGACTGTATACCTGAGCTCTGGCTGGATAGATTCCCTAAAGGATTGCCTGAAACATGAATTTTTTTCTGTAAACAATGTATCTTTGATAAAGCAGGCTAATTTCTGATAAGTATAATAACTGGCCTGAAAAGTCACACATAAGAAAGGAAGCCAAATTTTGAAATCATTTTTCATTCGAGACACAAATCTGCATAGAGAATCAGAAAACAGGAATTCTACCCTTGGGGTCATCATGTAGTTTCAAATAAATAACTGCAAACCTTTGGGTTTTAGTGCTTTTTTTTCAATCTGTGTAACAATGCAAGTACATTTAAAATATCTGTACCAACAATAAATACATGAATTCTAAAATTCAGAAATTTCTCTCAATACGTTACTTCAAACTTCCAAGGAAAAGGATAATGAAAATGGAACTATGCAAAGAAAGGGGTTACAGAAATGTGACGTGTGTCACTTTCAAGTTTAGGAAGAAATCCAAGGATAGAATGTGGACATCCGCAGCTGGAGTTACAGGGCCAGTGAGGGTGATCTTTGGTAAACATAAATTCTTAGACAGGAACACTTTTTGTTTAAAAGCAACATATGATTTAGACTTCAGTTAGAATCCATAAGGTATGATGTACCTCTGAGTGATATTAATGAAGCCTTTCTTCTCCTACTTAGTAGAGGCTAGTGTGAACTTTTGGGTTGCTGCAGGACACCAGTGAAAACACAGCAAGAGCAGAAGACCCGAGGAAGCATGTCTCCAGGAAGATGTGAAATGTGAAGGCTTTAAACACTAAAACATTTTTATTAGGGCATAAAATAACTTATAAAATATATTTTTCATCATTCACTGCCTAGTCTGAATAGAGAATTCATGTTTAAATAAATTTGATGGCTAAAACGTGAACCTCACGTTTTGATTCATCACCTCTCATAAGGTAAGAGATAAGGATATCTTTTTAGCTCGTGACATAAGTAAAGTCACTTAAATTCTCTGAATGTCAGTTCTTTTACAAATGTGGACTGTAATACCAACCTCAGAAGCTTGTTGTCAAGTTGGCATAATTCTTGACACCTGTCAGGACGCCAGTGAAGATAGGCAATAGACCTTTCTCTCATCCAGTGTATAACATCAGACAAGTGCTATCAATTTTCTCCTGTATATTGTAAAATTGATTTTGATGCTTAACTGTCAAAATTTTTAAGGTGTTTCAACGTAATCAAAAGAGGTGAGAGTTTTTCAAGAATGAAGTATAAATAAGTTAGTTATTGTTATTTCAATGGCAAAGGCAGAAAAAAACATAAAAATAATCTAATAGAAGTTTAACTGTCCATTTAAAAATGGTCTTCCCTTTAAAATACACATATATATGAACCATAACTTCTTTATCTAATTGTCTGTTGATGGGCATTTAGGTTTCTTCCATATTTTGGCTATTGTAAATTGTGCTGCCATGAACATAAGGGTGCATAGATCTTTGGGAATTATTGTTTTGATTTTGTTTGGATAAATATCCAGAAGTACAATGGCTGGGCAAAAGGTATATCCATTTCTAATTTTTTGAGAAACTTCTAGACTGTTTTCCATAGTGGCTATACCTATTTGCAATCCCACCAACAATGCATGAGACTTCCCTTTTCTCCACATCCTCTCCAACACTTGTTGTTCTTTGATTTATTGATGATAACCATTCTGACAGGTGTGAAGTTATATCTTATTATGGTTTTAATTGCCATTTCTCTTGTGATTAGTAACCTTGAGTATCTTTTCATATGTCTATTGGCCATCTGTATTTCCTACTTGGAGAGAGATCATATATATAATGGACTATTACTCAGCCATTAAAAAATGAAATCTTACCATTTGCAATGACATGGATGGGCCTAGAGATTATTATGCTAAGTGAAATAAATCAGAGAAAGAAAAATACCATATGTTTTCACTTATATGTGGAATCTAATGAACAAAGAGAACAAACTAATCAAAAACAGATTCACAAATATAGAGGAAAATCTGCTGATGGCCAGAGGAGAAGGGCATTGGAGGGCTGGAAGAATGAGGTGAAGGATTAGAGAAGTACAAATTAGTAGTTGATAGATGGTCACAGGAATGGGGAACATGGCATAGGGAATGCAGTTATCATTAATGTAATGGCTAGGTAGAGAGCCAGAGGAAGAAAGGACAATTAGGGGATTGTTTTATAAACTATATAAATGTCTAACCAAAGTACTATGTACTTGAAACTAATAAAATAAAATTAAAAAAATACATATATAGTGGATATGATTGAATCTTTTTAAAGAAGATCCTTTCGTTATAGTGAAGCCCTGGTCTAAACGGTGTAAGTAAAAATTGCACACTCCATGAATCCAGTACCAGGTCTGATGGGTCACCTGCTATTTCTATGACCTCTTCATAATCTTCACCCTCTTATGTCTGTGATACTATGTAATTAAGAAATATCTGTTACAAATTTATCTGTGGAAAGTCCTTTATAGAAAATAGAGGATAAGCAGCAATAGTAACACTTCATACACAGCTTTGGCAACAGGATTAATAACTCAGACTAATGTAAATATATCTTGATAGCAGCTTAATATACTCTGTCTCTACAGAAAACAAAAAAACATTTTCAGAAAAAAATGTTTATTTTTTCTTAATTAGTATATCATGTGTTATCAGAGTGTTTCTCATTCATTTTGAAGTACTCTGTGAATGCTGTGTCAGTGATGGCTCATATTCATCGATTCTTAGAAATAGTTTAAGAATTTAATTCCCAATATTTTTGTGCACATTTGTAGAAATACCTTAATCATACATAAGTACTTCTATTCAATGTTCTAATTACCAATTTCTTACTTTTTACATCCCACCCTTTATCATTACTTATAATCTCCTTTTCTTATTGGCCTATTTGCAACAAACTTCCTGCAAGAATTTTTGATATTTGTTTTTTAAATTTTTGAATAAATCATTTATATTGGCTAATCTTTAAAATATTTGAGACTCTTATTTGTTAATTAATTAATTTATTTTTTATGGTGACATTGATTAACAAAATCTGATAAGATTCAGCTGTACATTTTAATAGTAAGGCATATATATAATTACATTGTATGTTCACTTCTCATAGTTAGATTTCATTCTGTCATCTCATATTTACCCTTTTTACCACATCTGCCATCCACCTTACATCTCTCCCTACCATCTGGCAACCACTAGTCTATTGTCCATGTCCATGAGACTCTGTTTGTTGGTCTTGTTCATTTGCTGCTTTTAGATTTATATCCCATGTATAAGAGATATCATGTGATTTTCAATTTTTTCTGTCTGGCTTATTTCGCTCAGCATGATTATCTTGAGGCCCATCCATGTTGTCGCAAATGGCAGTATTGCATCTCTTCTTATGGCTGAGTATATATGTATATATGTACCACAGCTTCTTTAGTCAATCAACACTTCGGTTGCTTTCACTTCCTGGTCACCACAAATAATGCCTCTATGAACATCAGTGTGCAGATATCATTTCAGATATGAGTTTTCAAGTCTTTGAGGTAAAAGGATTGCTGGATCATATGGTAGATCAATTCTTAGTTTTTTGAGGAACCTCCATACTGTTTTCCATAGTGGCTGTACAAATTTGCAGTCCTACCAGTAGTGTATGAGGGTTCCTTTTTCTCTACATCCTCTCCAACATTTGTTATTACTTGTCCTGTTGATTATAGCTTTCTAACAGGTGTGAGATGGTACCTCATTGTGGTTTTGATTTGCATTTCTCTAATAGCTAGTGATGTTGAGCATCTTTTCATGTTTGTAGGCCATTTGTATCTCCTCTAGGGAGAAGTGTCTGTTCTAACTGTAATTTTGATGTGGTTGTGAGAGAAGGCACGCACAGCATTTACCTACTCTGC
>NW_006443124.1:18210969-18240795 GCF_000325575.1 Pteropus alecto
TTGATTTTGTATCCAGAGACTTTACTGTACTTGCTTATTTTTTCTAGTAATGTTCTTGTGGAGTCCTTAGGATTTTCTATATAGAGAATCATGTCATCCACAAATAGTGACAGTTTAAGTTCTTCGTTTACTATTTGGATGCCTTTTATATCTTTCTCTTGCCTGGTTGCAATCTCTAGGATCTCCATTATTATATTGAATAAGAGTGGCTATAGTGGGAAGCCTTCCCTTGTTTTAGACCTTAGAGGAAAGGTTTTTAGTTTTTCACCCTTAAGTATAATGTTGGCTGAGGATATGTTAGAGATGGCCTTTATTATGTTAGGGTATTTTTCTTCTATACTGATTTTATAAAGTATTTTGATCACAAATGGATGCTGTATCTTGTCAAAGGCTTTTTCTGCATCAATTGATATGATCATATGATTCTGATTTTTTAATTTGTTTATGTGGGATATCACATTAATCAATTTACATATGTTAAACCATCCCTGTGCCCCTGGGATGAAGCTCGCTTGATTGTGGTGTATAATCTTTTTAATATGTTACTGTATTAGCTTCGCTAGTATATTATTTAGGATTTTTGCATATGTGTTTATGAGAGATATTGGTCTGTAGTTTTCTTTTATTGTGTATCTTTACCAGGTTTTGGTATCAGAGTAATATTGACCTAATAAAATGAGTTGGTAACTAGTTCCTCTTTTTCGAATTTTTGGAAGAATTTGAGGAGAATAGGTATTAAATCTTCTCTGAATATTTGGTAGAATTCACTGATGAAGACATCTGGTCCTGGACTTTTACTTTTTGGTAGGTTTTTGATGATTGTTTCAATTTCTATACTGCTGATTGGTCTATTTAAATTTTCCATTTTTTCTTGATTCAGTCTAGGAAGGTTGTATCTTTCTAAATACTGATCCATTTTTCTATACTGCTGAACAGTCTACTTAGAATTTCCAGTTCTTCTTGATTCAGTCTAGGAAGATTGTATTTTTCTAAGTACTGGCCCATTTCTTCTAAGTTATTAAATTTAGTGTTATATATTTTTTCATAGTATTCTTGTATGATCATTTGTATTTCTGCAGTATCTGTCATAATTTCCCTTCTTTCATCCTTGATTTTGTGTATTTGTGTCATTTCTCTTTTTACTTTAGTGTGTCTAACCAGAGATTTGTCAATTTTATTAACCTTCTCAAAGAACCAGCTCTTTGCTGCATTTCTTTTTTCTTTTTTGTTTTCAATTTCATTTATTTCTGCTCTAATTTTGATTATTTCTTTCCTTCTGCTGATTTTAGGTTTCATTTGTTTTTCCTTTTCTAGTTTTTTAAGATGAAATGTTAGGTTGTTTATTTGGGCTCATTCTTGTTTTTGGAGATAGGCCTATAATGATATGAACCCTCCTCTTATGACCACTTTTGCTGTGTCCCAAAAGTTTTGATATGTTGTGCTATCATTATCATTCATTTCTATGTATCTCTTTATCGCATATATATATACATGTCGTCCATTTCCTTTTGCACGTGCCTTATTTCCCTTCCCCTTTGCGAATCTGGATCTTTGAATCCTCTCCTTTTCATTCATTGTTGTCTCACTTTGTCCCTATGTATGCTGAACGTTCATTATATCTTGCTATAGCAAATCTCTTATTATTTTAGCTTATAATGCCCTGTTCTTTGTAAAGTTTACACTCCTCTGCTTATTTATCTGATAGTCCCTCCTAATTACATTTTTTTTTTTGTCATTTTGTTTTAGGTGAGTTGACTCCTTTCAGTATTTCCTGTAGTGCAGGCATCGTAGTGAAGAATTCCCTTAATTTCTGTATGTCTGGAAAGGTCTTAATTTCTCCTTCAGATCAAAAGGAGAGCTTAGCTGGATACAGTATTCTAGGCTGGTAGTTTCTTTCACTTCATAGTTTAATTATTTGATGCCATTCCTTTCTGGCTTGTAACGTTTGTGGTAAGAAGTCCAACGATACTCTTATGGGTTTTCCTTTATAAGTTACTGTTTTCTTCTCCCTGGCTGCTCTGAGAATTCTGTCTTTGTCTATGATTTTTGATAATTTTAATAAAATGTTTCTTGGTGAAGGCCCTTTTGGGTTGAAGTAATTGGGTGTTCCTTTGACTTCTTGAATTCCAAGCTCCAGCTCATTCCTTAGATTTGTCTGAAAATGCTTTCTAAGCCCTGCTCTTTTTCCTCTCCTTCAAGAATGCTCATTATTCTTATGTTTCCTCCCCTGATGATATCAGCCAGGCTCATCTAGTTGTTTTTTCAATTCCTGAAATTGTTGATATGACTCATTTCAAAACTCACTGAGTTTTTTCAGAAGTACCATTCTGAATTCTCTGTCATTTAAATTGCATATTTCTATATCTGTAAGCTTATTTTCTGGAGATTTTTCTCTTTCTATCTGAAATGCCTTGTCACCTTGATTGTTCATGGTTTTTAATGGATTATTTCTCCACCTGGGCATTAATGGAAATGTATTCTGATTTTTTTTCCAGAAAAATTTATTATATAAAGATTTCTCTTTAGCCTGCTGCAAAGAAGGCACTTTTCTTTTGGTTTCCAGGAGGTGGCATCTAAGCCTCATGGATCCCTGCTTTATATAAAGTCTTAATAATGCCTTTTTTTTCTAATAGATATTCAATCACGCTGCTACCCTCAGTTTCAGTCCCTGTCAGGGTAGTGTCAGTTTCAGGAGCATTTGCTAAGATTCCCCTTGGGCTCTGTGGTGTTTAGTCTCAGAGGGTATGGGTGGAGAGGTCATTTGAGTTCAGAGTTGGGAACTGTGGCTCAGCCTCGGTTTTGCAACCAGAGCTGGTAATAATCAACTGTTGTTTCTCTGCCATCTCATCTCTCTGCTTTCTGCCCTGATGACTGTTCTCAGTAAGGATTGCACTTTTATGCTTCTATCTGCCTGCTAGTCATGTTACTCCTAATTATATATTTTATTGTCATTTTGATTTAGGGGACCTGACCCCTTTCAGTATTTCCTGTAATGCAGGCCTCCTAGTGAAGAATTCCCTCAATTTTTGTATGTCTTAATTTCTCCTTCATATTTAAAGGAGAGCTTAGCTGGATACATTATTCTAGGCTGGTAGTTCCTTTCACTTCATAATTTAAATATTTGATTCCACTCCATTCTTGCTTGTAAAGTTTATGTTGATAAGTCTGTTGATTTTCTAATGGGTTTTTTCTTTATAGGTAACCATCCTCTCTTTCTTGGCTGCCTTGAGAATTCTGTCTTTGTCTATGATTTTTGATAATTTTAATACAATGTGTCTTTGGGAAGGCCCTTTTGAGTTGAGATAACTGGGTGATTTGTTGACTTCTTGAATTCCAAGCTCCAGCTTATTTCGTAGATTTGGGAAATTCTCATCAACTATTTATGTGAAAATGCTTTCTAATTCCTTCTCATTTTCCTCCACTTCGAGAATGCTCATTATTCATATGTTTCCTCTCCTGCTGGTATCAGCTAGTTCTTGTATTTCTTTCATTATTTTTCATTCTTTGGTTTCTCTCTTCTCCCTTCTGATTTATTTGTAGATTTCTGTCTTTGATATGACTGATCCTTTCCTTCATTTGGTCCACTCTATTTCCCAAGCTTGCTATTATATTTTTCATCTCCAGAAGTTCTAATTGGTTCTTTTTGAGAATTTCAATCTCCTTGCTAATGGACTCATTCTGCTCATCTATTTGTTTTTTCGGTTTCTGAAATTTTTGATATGAATCATTTGGATCTCGTTGATTTTTTTTAGAAGTGCCATCCTGAATTCTCTGTCATTTAAGTCGGATATATCTATGTCTCTAAGCTCATTTCTGGAGATTTTTTATTTCTGTCTGAGTTGCCTTGTCACCTTGATTGACAAGATGTTTAATGGGCTATTTCTCCCTATGATCACTAATGGAAGTGCATTCTGCTTTTGTTTTTCAGAAAGAAGATTTAGTAAATAAAGGTGTCTCTTCAACCTTTTGCAAAGAAGGCATTTTTCTCTTGGTTTCCAATATGTGGCGTCTAAGATTCTTACATTATGCTTTATATAAAGTCTTAAAAATGCTTTTCTTTTTCTTATATATATTCAATTGTGCATACTACCTTCAGTCTCAGTCCCTGTCAGTGTTAGTAACAGTTTCAGTTTTGGTAGGATTTGCTCAGATTCCCCTGGGGCAACACAGCGTTCAGTTGGAGGATATGGGTGGTGGAGCCCTATGGGTTGTGGGATGAGGGCTGCGGCTCAGCCTTGTGTTTTGCAACTGAAGCTGGTAATAATCAACTGTTGTTTCCCTGCCATTCCCACTTCTCTGCCATCCCCACTTCTCTGCTTTCTGCCCTGATGCCTGGGCACTGCCGCTGGCTGCATGAAGCTCACAGCTTCCCCAGGCAGGGCTGTTCAGGGAACACACCACACCTTCTCCCTTCCTCCCTCCTCCTACAGTGAGCTCCAGCTGTGAGTGGCAACTTGTTTTACCCAGTCTACCACCAGACTCCCAGGGTTCTGTCCTGTGGTAGCTGTTATGCGCAGATCCCAAGCTGAGATGTGCTGGTATGCAGTTTGGGTGTTTTTTGTTGAGTTTTAGATGTTTTATTATTGTAGTTTCCAGGGGAGAGATCTCTGGATGTCTCTCACTCTGCCATTTTCTGACATCACTGAGATCACTTATTTTTGTGGATTAATATTTTATAGATTTCTAAATATGTTACATTTTATTTTAAAATATTTTTGTCTATACTTTTTCCTTTTTTAAAAAATTTAGCTCTGAGTATATTTTAATCCCCTTGTTCTTGACTTCTTCAAAAATATCAGAATCTGTGGATTTAGAATTCTGTATGAGTCATACAGTAATTTGCTCATTGTAATTTTCCCAGTAGTTTCCTCTCATTAAAAGCGAAAGCCTTCTTTTTTCGAGAACCTTTTTATTTTGGGTAGACCAGGATGATTAGAAGGACACTGATCAAGCACGATGTCAAGGGTTTTCTACAGGTAGAATTTTCTTTGGAATACAGTTTCCTCCCATTATCCTCATTAATTGAATAACCATTTTCCATTCAAATCCCACCATCTAAAATGTGTTAAATCTTCCATCTGACATTTCTTCCTTTCTGTATTTTTTTTTTAAATCTTGGGATTATTCACATTTTATGATTCTTGAACTTCTGAATAATGGCAGCTGCATGCACACAGATTACAGGAGATCTGGAGTAGGGTCTCCCCTCCATGAAAAAATGAGCGATTGAGATGGAAGGATAAAAATGATGATATTGGAAGATTCCAATAATCAGGACTATTAATTTGTATCTGATAGTGTTAGGGAATAAACACTGGTGTTTTTCTTAGCCCATTCCACTAACAGACAACTGACTTTCAGGAGAGTTTGTTTACTCAGCAATGTTATACAAAGTGATATAAAAAATCTAGTGTCTGAATATGAGAAAAAAAGTTACAATTATGTTTCAAATGATGAACAAAAATAAAATCTTGAATTCAGGAAAAAAATGTGACCCTCTGTGTATCACTAAATTCATTCATATAATGAACCAAAACTGTATTCATTTAAACTGATATCTATTTGGGTTCAGTCTTGGCATAAAAATTTAAATATGTTTAATTAAAATATTTGGTATTTTTGATAAATGAATTTATGAGGGGAGACAATCATTTATATACTATTTGAATTAGCTGAGTTATTTTCCTTTTGTTATTTCATGGATTCTTACAAAAGATTTGCATGAAAATACACCGCCTTACCTTGTGTCTTTGGATAATAGAATGGGAATTTTTTTTTTCAAAATAAGAAACTCTCATTATTTACTTAAAGATCTGGGTATTTCCTGAAATACTCAGAGTTAGATGAAAAGCAAAAATTTTTAAAACTAATACACAGTTCAAAGTTCTTTATTTACCATGCAAGCATGCATATCTTGTCTCTTCTTTCAGGAAAGCCATCAAATGGAGAATTATAACCAAACATCAACTGATTTCTTCTTATTGGGGCTGCTCCCTCCATCGAAAGTCGGGCTCTTCTTCCTATCTCTAATTGTGCTCATGTTCCTGATGGCTCTGCTTGGCAACCTGTCCATGGTCCTCCTCATTGTGCTGGACGTCCACCTCCACACTCCCATGTACATCCTCCTCAGCCAGCTCTCCCTCATTGATCTGAACTATGTCTCCACCACTGTCCCCAAAATGGCTTTCAATTACCTTCTGGGGAACAAGTCTATCTCATTCATTGGGTGTGGGGTTCAGAGCTTCTTCTTCTTGACTTTAGCAGGCACAGAAGGACTGCTGTTGACATGCATGGCCTATGACCGCTATGTGGCCATTTGCTTTCCCCTCCACTATCCCACCCGGATGAGTAAAAGAGCGTGTATGCTGATGATAGCAGGATCTTGGATGACGGGCGCCAGCAACTCCTGTGCTCACACTGCATACATCCTTCATATTCCCTACTGTCGATCTAGGGCCATCAACCATTTCTTCTGTGATGTCCCAGCTATGGTGAGTTTGGCTTGCATGGATACCTGGGTCTATGAGAGCACAGTGTTTGCGAGCACCACCCTGTTTCTCTTGTTCCCTTTCATTGCTATTGCTTGTTCCTATGGCCGGGTGCTCCTTGCTGTCTTCCGCATGCGCTCAGAGACAGGGAGGAAGAAGGCCTACTGGACCTGCAGTACCCACCTCACCGTGGTGACTTTGTACTATGCACCCTTTGTTTACACTTACCTACGCCCGAGATCCCTGAGATCTCCAAAAGAGGACATGATACTGGCTGTCTTCTACACCATCCTGACTCCCGTGCTCAACCCTGTCATCTACAGTCTGAGGAACAAGGAGGTGATGGGGGCTTTGAGGAGAGTAATTCAGAGAATCCACTCTGTGAAAATGTAAACACAGTCACATTAGCCCTGCAGCCTCACAGAGAGGTCACATCAACATTGTATAGTCATTAGGAAAAATATAATTCCAGGATGAGAATAGGAACTAAATTAATATAGAGTATTAATGTAATTAAGATTAGACAAAATAATTATATTTTCCCAACTACTTTTCTGTTTTTTTTTTTAAGTTTGTGGTAATATTTCAATAAATGTAAAGAGCTTACATTTTACTCTAATGTGTGGACAATAAAGTTTTACTAATATGTATAAATAAAAATTAAAACAGCCAAACTTAGTGTTATCATTCGCTATAATAATTCTACTATACTTTGTATATCACCCAAATGGCTAAAATAAGCTAAAAGAACACTAAATGTTATACCATTGCTGGGTTTATTCAAGAGTATGTTTTTGTTTTATTTCCATTACAATTTTCTCTTAATTAGTACATAATGGTTCTTCTATTTCCTGATTTTCAGAGGATGTGATATATATAGAAATTAGGCAGAGTTTCTGCAAGAGATTAGAAGTCCTTACTACACCATAAAGTAAATGCAACAAGTTTACATCTTTCATGAGAGGGACCCTGGAAATAGAGGTATGAATCCTAAATAAGTAATTTATTTATAGGTGTATTCAACTGCAGAATAATTACTTATAGTTGAGAATATGCAAAAAGGACTATTAAAGGAGAGTTACTTCATAAAAGGATAAGGCACATTGCTCATTAATTAATACAGATTAATCCACCTGAGCCACGCCTCAATCACCCTGTAAAACACACAGTTTATATCCCAAGTAGCTATTGTTATACTTTTCATGATATTTACTGTTATGTTCATTGTGTTTTCCAGTTACTATTCTCATAATTCTACTGAACAAGCTTTGGGAAGTTGGTTTGGAGTGACCCTCTCAGCGCCAACATCTTTAATAGGTATACGTGCACAGTCACTCACCTACAAAGGCTTCGCCATCAGTAGCAGGTTATCAGAACACCTATGCATGATGGATGGGGGTTTATAAATTTCCAGGAGTATATTCTGCTATATTTTTCATTCTCTTTGGACAGATGGGATGAAAGAAGGTATAATGAGCATGTAAGAAGCCCTGAATTATCTAACTCATGATATTGATGGATTACTGATGGTTAGGACTCAAAATGATTATCTTTTATTCCAAAATAATAGATGCACATATTATATGAAATGATACGAATTCAGATGTTTTAAAACTAAAATCAACTGAACATTTAGAAATTTCTTCAGTAGCAGAATAAAATTTGATTTTGGAATGGCAGATGAGTAAGACTTGATTATGTCCTACTATATGATAGGGTATAGTCTCATCAAGTATAATTATACAGCACTATTTTGAAAAGGACGTTTTCCTTGCTCTTAGAAGATATCCCTCATATTGTATAAATTAAGTTTAAATTTTTGAGAAAAAAATAGGACTTTTTCTGCTTAATATCAGTGACCAAGTACTTACTAGCACTTACTCTTTTCTAGCAAGGTTCCCAACTGAATTAGAATGGGAACTGAAATATGATTAGCTAAGGTCCTTGGCTGAGATAAAGTTATTCTTTAACAGAAATAAATTCAGTACAATTTAAACAGAAATTATATATTTGAAAAGAGTAGGAGGCTTGTAGACTCTCCAGAAATTGTAGCCAGTCAGGTCTGAAGATGTCACAACCATAAGCTAATTTTAATACATTCCTGAGAATAATTTGTGTGAAGACACCGTGGTTATCTCAGTGATGGGCTTCTCTGGGGACTTGGTGAATTTATTGCTGTTGCAATAAATTCTTATTTATCATTCTTAATCTGTTTTTGTTTGTTTGTTTTAGTGGATGTGTACATTCTCAGTTCTTTTGTTGATTCATTCTAAAATTAAAGTCTGGTACCAAATATTTTAATGCCAAGGGCCCAGGTCATAGCTGAGAGTCAAATAAGTGAGTGAGTATTTACATCTTAGCATCTGTCTAAATTCTGTTAAGAGAGAGGTCAGATACAAAAGAATAATACATGCTTTCAAGACTTTCTGCCTAAACAGGGTCCTGTTGCCATTAGTTGTCTATTTGCATCACCAATTACATGTGATATTTAGGAATGCGTGAGGTGTCATTTTCAAAATAAGCCAATGTGATTATTCATATAAACTGCTGTGTAATTTAATTAAAAATTTGTTTAGACTAAACACGGAAACTAAAAAAAAAAAAAAACAACAACAACACAAAATCTCACTATTATCAGGTTCCAGACTCCTGATTTTTCCTAGGAACACACCAAATGTCCTGGCTGGGTAACACTTCCACTGTTTTGGTGTCTCCTAGGAAAGTAGCATCACCCCACCGACAGCCCCTGCCACAGTGCTCTTGGAGCACTGTAGAGTGCTCTGGGAGCCTTCGCTGCTGTGATGGACCCACTCAGTATTTCTCTGATTGAAAACATGGTCACCACACTCAGAAATAGTGGCTCACAGAGGGAAATTCTGCCCTGAGACAGAAGTGGCAGGCTCCGTGATATTGCATATCAAGTTCCTCTGAGTTTCTAAAATGAACACCCACAGCTGTATCCATGTGTCTCCTTTGGAAATTTTGAGTCATGAATTAAAATGTCTTTCTGGTCACAAACAAGGCAGAGTGAGAGATGTCCCTAATGTCTCCCTTTGAATAAGCTGAACATTGAACACTCAACAAAAAACACCCAAACTGCACACCAGCACATCTGAGCGTGGAATCTGTGAATAAGAGCTACCACAAATCAGAACCCCAGGAGTCGAGCAGTAAACTGGGAGAAACAAAGAGGCTGCCTCTTGAAGCCAGAGCTCCTTGAAGGAGGATAGGGAGAGGAGAAGGTGCAGCAGTTTCCCTAAGCAACACTGCCTAAGAGAGCTGTGAGTTTCATGCAGAGGCAGTGCACAGGGACCAGTGCAGAAAGCAGAGAAGTGGAGATGGCAGAGAAAGGGGTACTGCAGAGAAGCAACGGTTGATTATTACTAGCCACAGCTGCAAAATGCAAGGCTGAGCAACGGTCCCCATCCCCCAACCCACAGGGATGCTCCTATCATATCCTCCAAGACCAAACAACGAAGAGCACCAGGGAAATCTGACAAAATGCTACCGAAACTGTCGCAAACACTGACAGGGACTGAGACTGAGGATAGCAAGCATGATTTAATTTTTATTAGGGGGAAAAAAGCATTTTTAAGACTTTATATAAAGCAGGGATACAAGATGCTTATATGCCACTTATTGAAAGCTAAAAACAAACAAACAAACCAACCAGCAAAAATGCCTTCTTAGCGAGAGGCCAAAGAGAGACCTTTATATGATAAATCATTTTTTCTGGAAAAAAAAAAAGCAGAATACACTTCTATTAATGCCCAGACAGAGAAAATGTCCATCAAACACCATGAACAACAAAAATGACAAGGCAGCTCAGAAAGAGAGAGAAAAATCTCCAGAAAATAAGCTTAAATACATAGAAATACATGACTTAAATGAAAGAGAATTCAGGATGATACTTCTAAGAAGACTCGGTAAGATCAAAAACAATTCATATCAACAATTCAGGAATTGGAAAAAAAACAACTCTATCAGCAGAATGAGTTCTTTAGCAAGGAGATTGAAACTCTCAAAAAAAAAAAAAAACAAATAGAACTATTGGAGATGAGGAACACACTGAAAGAGATGAAAAATGAAATAGCAAGCTTGAGAAATAGAATTGACCAAATGGAGGAAAGGATCAGTCATAGCAAAGACAAAAACTACAAATAAATCAGAAGGAAGAAGAGAGAAACCGAAGAATGAAAAATAACGAGAGAGAAATACAAGAACTAGCTGATACCATCAAGAGAGGAAATATAAGAATAATGGGCATTTTCGAGGGGGAGGAAAAGGAGTAGGGATTAGAAAGCATTTTCAGACAAATAGTTGACGAGCATTTCCCAAATCTAAGAAATGAACTGGAACTTGGAATTCAAGAAGTCAACAGAACACCCAATTATCTCAACCCAAAAAGGCCTTCACAAAGATACATTGTATTACAATTATTGAAAATCGATGACAAAGAAAGAATTCTCATGGCAGCTTGGGAAAAGAGGATGGCAACCTATAAAGGAAAATCTATTACATTATTGTCCAACTTCTTAGCACAAACCCTACAAGCAAGAAAGGAGTAGAATCGAATATTCAAACTATTAAATGAAAGAACTACCAGCCAAGAATAATGTATCCAGCAAAGCTCTCCTTTAGATATGAAGGAGAAATAAAGACCTTTCCAGACATACAAAAATTGAAGGAATTCTCCAGTATGAGTCTTGTATTACAGGAAGTACTGAAAAGGGTTAGCTCAACTAAAACAAAATGAAAAAAAAAAATTACGTAACTATGAGTAAGGTGACTAGCAGGCAGATAGAGTCAGATGAGTGCAATTTCTCATTAAGAACAGGGTATTATAAGCTTAAACAATGAGAAGAGATTTGCTACTGCAAGATGCTAATAAACATTCAGCATACATAGGGACAAATTGAGACAACAATAACAGAAAAGGGGAGGATTCAAAGATCCAAATTCGCAAAGGAGAATGGAGATAAGGCACATGCAGAAAAAAAAAGATATATATAAAAAAAGGAGTCAATATACTCATGCCTTTTAACAAAGGATTCTGGCAATTCACCCACAAACCCAACCAAAAAAGAAAAAAAAAGAAAGAAAAAACAGAAACACAAGGATAAGGAAGCAATGGAAACACTGAGCTACCACAAAGCAAAATATAAAATTATTATAGTAAAACCATGTATTTCAATAATCACCCAAAGTGTAAATGCACTGAACTCACCAATAAAAAAGCAAAGAGTTGTGGATTGGATCAAAACACAAAACCCAACCATATACTGCCTCCAGGAGATGCATGTCAGTCCCAGAGACAAATATAGACTCAAAGTAAAAGGGTGGAAAATGATATTTCAAGCATATGGCATTCAGAAAAAAGCAGGAGTAGCTGTACTAATATCAAATGAAATAGACTTCGAAATAAAAAAGTTAAAGAAAGATACTGAGGAATACTGCATAATGATAAATGGAATTATATACCAAGAAGATATAACATTTATTAACATCTATGTGCCCAATCAAGGAGCCCTCAAATATATAAAGCAATTACTAACAGAAGTAAAGGGAAACAGACCAAAATATTATCGTAGTAGGGGACTTAAATACCCCACTGTCGGATATGGACATATCATCCAAGCAGAAAATCAATAAGGAAATAACTTCCTTAAATGACATATTACATTGACTGGACATCATTGACATTTACAGAGCCCTTCATCCCAAAACAGCTGCCTATACATTCTTCTCTAGTGCACATGAAACATTCTCAAAGATTGACCACATACTGGGACAAAGAGATAGCCTCAACAAATATAAGAGAGTTGAAATAATATCAACCATATTCTCTGATCATAATGCTTTGAAGCTGGAGATCAAATGTGAAAGAAAGTAGGAAGAACCAGGAATACATAGGGATTAAACAACATGCTACTGAAGAATGACTGAGTCAGAGTAGAATAAACGGAGATCAAGAGATACATAGAAACAAATGATAATGATAGCACAACATATTGAAACTTTGGGACACTGTAAAAGTGGTAATATAGGAAAGTTTGTATCATTACAGGCCTATCTCAAAAACCAGAATGAGCCCAAATTAACAATCTAATGCTTCATCTTAAAAACAAACAAAAAAACAAACAAACAAAAAAAACCCCAAAAAACAAAAAACACCTAGAAATGGAAGAATTAAAGAAACCTAAAATCTGCAGAAGGAAAGAAATAATCAAAATTAGAGAAGATTTAATGTAACTGAAAACAAAAAGAAATAGAAAAAATAAATGCAATAAAGAACTGGTTCTTTGAGAAGGTTAGTAAAATAAAATCAGGGATGAAAGAGGAGAAATTAGGACAGACAACACAAAAATACAATGGATCATATAAGGAAACTATGAAAAAGTATATAACATCAAATTTAATAATCTAGAAGAAATGGACCAGTACTTAGAAAGATACAACCTTCCTAGACTGAATCAAGAAAAACTAGAAAATTTAAATAGACAGATTAGCGGTATGGAAACTGAAACAATCTTTAAAAATTTACTAAAAAGCAAAAGTTCAGGACCAGATGGCTTCATCTGTGAATTCTACCAAACATTCAAAGAAGATTTAATGCCCATTCTCCTCAAACTCTTCCAAAAAGTCAAAGAGGAAGCAATACTACCTAAATCATTTTATGAGGCCAATATTACCCCGATACCAAAACCTGGTAAAGATAACACAATAAAAGAAAACTACGGACCAATCTCTCTCACGAACACACATGCAAAAATTCTAAATAAGATACTAGTGAACCAAATACGGTGACATATTAAAAAGATTATACATCACGATCAAGTGGGCTTCATCCCAGGGGCACAGGGATGGTTCAACATATGCAAATCGATTAATGTGATACACCATATAAACAAATTAAAAAATAAGAATCATATGATCATATCAATAGATGCAGAAAAAGCCTTCGACAAAATACAGCATCCATTTATGATCAAAACACTTAACAAAATTGGTATAGAAGGAAAGTAACTTAACATAATAAAGGCCGTATATGACAATCGCTAAACTAACATTATACTTAATGGTAAAAAATTAACAATCTTCCTTCTAAGATCAGGAATAAGGCAAGGCTGTCCACTATCGTCACTCTTGTTCAATATAACAATGGAGGTCCTAGCGAGTGCACTCAGGCAAGAGAAATATATCAAAATATATCAAATATATCCAAATAGGAAATGAAGAAATCAAACTGTCACTACTTGCAGATGACATGATTCTCTGTATAGAAAACCCTAAAGACTCCACAAGAACATTACTAGAAACAATAAGCTAATACGGAAAAAAATTATTCCTTTTGAAATTGCAATGTAAAGCATAAAATACCTAGAAATAAATTTAAGGAAACATGTGAACTATCTATGTTATGAAAGCTATAAGACTCTTAAAAAAATTGGAGAAGATACAAAAAAATAGAAAGATATTCCGTGTTCTTGGATTGGAAGAATCAACATAGTTAAAATGACCATATTATGTAAAGCATTATACAGATTTAATACAATCTCCATCAAAATCCCAACAGCATTTTTTAAAGAATAGAATGAAAAATCATCAGATTCGTATGGAAGCACAAAAGACCCTAAATCGCCAAAGCTATCCCGAGAGAAAAGAATAAAGTAGAGGCTTCACTCTTCCCAACTTCAAATTATACTACAAAACGACAATAATTAAGATGGCATGGTATTGCCAGAAAAACACACAGATCAGTGGAACAGAATCAAGAGTCCAGAAGTAAACCCATGTTTACATGGGCAAATAATTTTCAATGAAAGAGCCAAAAACATACAATAGAGAAAGGAAAGCCTCTTCAATAAATGGTGTTGGGAAAACTGGAAAACCACCCATAAAAGAATGAAACTAGATTGTTGTCTATCACCACACATCAAAATTAACTCAAAATAGATTAAGGATCTGAATATAAGACCTGAAACAATAAAATGCAGAGAACGAAAACATAGGAACTAAACTCATGGACCTTGGACTTAAAGAGAAAAAGAAAGAAAGAAAGAAAGAAAGAAAGAAAGAAAGAAAGAAAGAAAGAAAGAAAGAAAGAAAGAAAGAAAGAAAGAAAGAAAATCAACAATATAAAGAGAGAACCATCTAAATTGGAAAATATGTTTGCAAGCAATTCCTCTGATAAGGGCCTAATATCCAAAATATACAAAGAACTCATACAACTCAGTAACAACATCAACGACAACAATGAAACAATCCAATCACAAATGGGCAGAGGACCTGAACAGACACTTCCCCCAAGAAGATGTACAAATGGCCAGCAAACATTAAAAGATGCTCATTATCACTAGCTATTAGGGAAATGCAAATCAAAACCACAATGATATACCATCTCACACCAGTTAGAATAGCTACAGGACAAGTAATAACAAGCATTGGAGAGGTTGCAGAGGAAAAAGGAACCCTCATACACTGCTGGTGGGACTGCAAATTGGTACAGTCACTATGGAAAACAGTATGGTGGCTCTTCAAAAAACTAAGAATTGATCTACCGTATGATCTAGCAATTCCTCTACTGGGTATTTACCCCAAAGACTTGAAAACCCATATCCAAAAAGATATTTGCACATCGATGTTCATCGTGGCATTATTCACAGTGGCCAGGACATGGAAGCTATCAAAGTGTCCTATGATAGATGATTAGATAAAGAAGCCGTGGTATATGTATACAATGGAATATTACTTGGCCATAAGAAGAGGTCAAACACTGATATTTGTGACAATATGGATAGACCTCAAGATAATCATACTAAGCTAAATAAGCCAGACAGAAAAAGTTGAAAACCGTATGATATCATTTATATGTGGGATATAAACCTAAAAGCAACAAACAAACAGGACAGAAAAACAGACTCATTGATAAGAACAATAGACTAGTTGTTACCGGAGGGTAGGGGTAGGAGTATTAACCCTTTTATTGTTTAGTAGCGTGTTATTTAGCCTTTATGTGTTTCTGTGTTTTTCCATTTCTTTTTGTAATTGATTTCTAGTTTCATACCATTGTGGCCGGAGAAAATTCTTGATATGATTTCAGACTTCTTAAATTATATTGAGACTTGTTTTGTGGCCTAACACAATCTATCTTAGAAAATGTTTCATGTGCACTTGATAAGGATGTTTATTTTGCTGTTTTGATGTTAAGTGCTCTAAAACTATCAGTTAAATCCATCTAGTCTAGTGTGTCATTTAAGGCCTCTTTTATCTTACTGATTTTCTGTCTGGAATGTCTATCCCTTGATGTCAATAGAGTGTTGAAGTCCCCTACCAAGACTCTCTCTTTATGTTGGTTAATATTTGCTTTAAATATTTAGGTACTCCTATGTTAGATGAATTTATATCTTCATGTTGGATTAATTACTTTATCATTATGTGATATCCTTCTTTGTCTCTTGTTATAGCCTTTGTTTTGAAATTTATTTTGTCTGATAACAGTTTTGCACCCCCAGCTTTTTTCATTTCCTTTTTCACAAAATATCTTTTTCTATTCCTTTACTTTCAGTGTCTGTGTCATTTTATCTTATAAATAGCATATGTAGGGACTTCTTTTCTTATCCATTCAGTGACCCTATGTCTTTTGATTAGAGCATTTAATCCATTTGCATTAAAGTGAATATCGATAAGTACATAGTTATTGACATTTTATTATTAATATTTATGTTCTTTTTTACCCCCTCCTTCTCCTTAAAGAAGTTCCTTTAACATTTCCTGTAATACTGGATTGCTGTTGGTGAACTCCTTTAGTTTTTTCTTGTCTTTGAAGCTCTTCGTCTTTCCTTTGATTCTAAATAACTTTTCTGGGTAGAGTAATCTTAGTGGTAGATCTTTGCTTTGCATCACTTTGAATATTTTGTGCCAATCCCTTCTGGCTTGCAAAGTTTCTGTTGAGAAATCAGCCAACAGTCTAATGGGAGCTCCCTTGTAGATAACTGTTTCTCACTTGCTGTTTTTAGTATCCTCTGTTTATCTCTAACCTTTGTCTTTTTAATGATTATGTGTCTTGGTGTAGATCTCTTTTGGTTCATCTTGCTTGGGATTTCTGGGCTTCCTGGGCTAATATGTCTATTTCCTTCACCTGGTTAGGGAAGTTTTCAGTCATTATTTCTTCAAATATGTTCTTAATCCCTTGTCCTCTCTTTCTTCTTCTAGTATCTTTGTGATGCAAATGTTGCTATTGTCCCAGAGACTCCTTAAACTATCCTTATATTTTATTCTTTTTTCTTATTGCTATTCTAATTTTGTGTTTTCTGCTACATTATCTTCTAAAACACTGATTCAGTCTTCTACTTAATCTAATTTACTGTTGGTTCCTCCTAAGGTAGTCATCATTTCAGTTATGGTATTTTTCATTTCCATCTGTTTCATTGTTTAGTTTTCTATCTTCAATTTTATGTCTTTTATCTCTTTGTTAAAATACTCTTCTCCCAAGTTGTTGAGAATCCTTATAACAAGTGTTTTGAACTCTGCATCTGATAGATTGTTTGCATTAATTTTGTTTAGTTATTTTTTCTGGAGCTTTGTTCTGTTCTTTGATTTGAGACATTTCTTTGTCTCCCCATTTTGGCTGCCTCCCTCTGTTTGTTTCTATGTATTAGATAGGGCTGCTTAGTCTCCTGGTCTTAGTAGAGTGGCTGTATGTAGTAGGTGTCCTGTGGGCCCCCGTGGTGCAGACCCCCTGGTCACCTGAGCCAGGTGCTCCAGGTGTGTTCTTGGTGTGGGTTGTGTATTCCCTCCTGTCATAGTTTAGCCTTGTTTTCTGTTTGCACATCATTAGGAGGGATTGACCCTTAATCTGATTTGTTGTAAGGACTAGCCATGGCTACAGTAGAGGAGCTATTGTGCAGGGGCTGACCCTATAGAGCAGGATTTGCTTTAGCAGGGCTCTGGTGCCTGTTCTGTCTGCCCTTTGTGTGTATATTTTGTGGATGAAGGTCTAGGTCATGCTCAGGCTCAATCTGAAACCAGCCACTGAGTATACTAACTACTGGGCCACCTGGAGGGCTCTACCACAGGGCATGTTCAGCCTCAGGCTGTGCCCTTCCTGGCGCCACCTGGCAAGAATCACCACACAATCCACAGATGGCTGCCACCTGTGTGTTGTGCTTGGAGGTGCCTCAAGAGACCAAGCCAAGAACTGAGGCCAGCTCCCACTAGTGTTGGGCTTGAGGCTATTTTATGTCAAATCTGATTTTAAACTGGATAGCTTAAATTCAATATATGTGACTTCTATACATGTGATATCAAATATTTGTAGCAATCATTTTTGTTGTAAAAAAGTTTTGAAAAATTATGACAAACTCTTAATATCAACTGAAACTCCTTCTTAACCATGTGTTGAAGGGTATAGGCAGATATTAAAAGGTATGCATATATGTATATGTGTGTGTATGTTTGAAATTTTACTCTGTTCCTAGTACTAAAGATCTGAAATAGTAGTCACCTAAAATTGACAGGGTTTGTTTCTCTCTCAGTTAAGAAAATCCAAAGTGAAGATCCCTGTGACACAGTGGTAAATGTACATCATCAACTTCTCAAATTCTCTCTCATTCTCTTACTTATAGCTTTCATCTTATGGTCATCTTATGGTCACAAAATTGTCACTAATTTTGGCCATTATTTTTACATTATAGATAAGCGCCAGCTAGAAAGTGAATTGAAAAAAGTGCCATATTTTAATCTTTTGCCTTCTAAGGAATGATCCTTTAAGCCACCACATTTCTGCTATACCAGCACCACCTGTATGCCATTTGCTCAGAATTTTTTCATATGTTTTCATCCAACGTGCAAGAGAAAAGTTTCCATACACAATCCAGACTCTTTATAAACAGGAGTGAATTGAGTACACCGTTAACAAATGCTATCAAAACTATTCTTGATAAGATCACAAATAGCCTAAATATTAAGTAAACGATCAGTTGAGTCTTTGCATCAGTGGCCTTTTATTAAGATTTGACGCTTATCTTTTTAAATAAATATACTAAGGTGACATAGGTGTTGGGAGCCGAGCTAACTTGGCGAGCTCTGAGATAAGTGGCACTAAACTATTTTAAGCACTCAGTATCTTCCAAGAAGGGAGCTCGATCGCAGAGCAGAGAGTTCTGAGTTGTGAGAGCTTCATTGTTTTGCAGGATAAGTAATTTGGCTGACCTTGGGTTGTGACTGCTGTTTTCTCATTGCGATGCTATAAGTAGTGTGTTGTAAATAAACTCGGGGCTGCAGTATTCACTGTATGCCCTCCTGACTCTATCTCTTGTCTCTGCCTTTTCTTTAATCCTCACTCCCCGCCTAAGGTACTGTTCACCTCAGCCGGCTGGCTCCGGCACATAGGTAAATAAAACCATGTAGATTTTGAGTGTACGATTCTATATGTCATCTGTTTATTGCGTTGTGTGTTCACCACCCAAAGCTAAATTTCTTTCTGTCACCATATATTTAACCCCCTCTACCCTTATTTACCTCTTCCTACACCCTTTCCTTCTGGTAACCACTAGACTGTTGTCTGTGTCCATGGGTCTCTGTTTGCTTGCCTTGTTGGTTTCTTGCTTTCAGTTTTATGTCCCACATATAAGTGAAATCATATGGTTTTCAGTTTTTTCTATATGACTTATTTTGCTTAACATGATAATCTCAAGATCTATACATGTCGATACAAATGGCAGTATTTCATCTTTTCTTATGGCTGAGTAATATTCCATTGTATACATGTATACATGTACCACATCTTTTCTATCGAATTATATATCAAAGGATACTTTGATTGTTTCCACATTTTAGCCACCATGAATAATGCTGCTATGAACATTGAGGTGCCTATATCTTTATGGATAAATGTTTTCAAATTTTTTTTGCGTAGATACCCAGAAGTAGTATTGCTAGGTCATGTGGTAATCCTATTCTTAGGGTTTTTTTTTTTTTAGGAAACTCCATACTGTTTTCCATAGTGGCTGTATCAATTTACATTTCAACTAGCAGTGTAGGAGGTTCTTTTACTTCTCAACTTCTCCAACATTTGTTATTACTTGTCCTGTTGATGATAGCCATTCTAATAGGCATGAGGTAGTATCTCGTTGTGGTTTTGATTTGCATTTGCCTAATAGCTAGTGAAGTTTGGCATCTTTTCATATATTTGTTAGCTATTTGTATGTCTTGGAATCACAAAAAATCTCAAATAGCCAAAGCAATCCTGAGAAAAAAGTACAAGCCTGGATATATCACTCTCCTTAACTTCAAATTATACTACAAACAACAATAATCAAAACAGCATGGTATTGGCAGAAAAACAGATATAGAGACCAATGGAACAGAATCAAGAGCTCAGAAATAAACCCCCAAATATATGGGCAAATAATGTTCAACAGAAGAGCCAAAAACATACACTGAAGAAAGGAGAGCATCTCCAATAAATGGTCCTGGAAAAACTTGAAAGCCACATGCAAAAGAATAAAACTAGACTGCTATCTGTCACCATATATTAAAATTAACTCAAATGGATTAAAGACCTAAATTTAAGATCTGAAACAATAAATTACATAGAAGAAAACAACAAATTACTCATGGACCTTAGATTTAGAGAGAATTTTATGAATTTGATCTCAAAGAGAAGGGAAGTAAAAGCAAAAATAAATGAATTGAACTATATCAAACTATCGAGCTTCTGCACAGCAAAAGAAACCATCAACAAAACAAAGAGCCAACCAACTGAATGGGAAAAGACATTTGCAAACATTGACTCGAATAAAGGCCTAATATCCAAAATATACAAAGAACTCATACAACTTAAGGATAAAAAACAAAAATTCAATTTAAAAATGGGCAGAAGATCTGAACAGACACTTCTCCCGAGACTGACACTTTTGATGACTCTTTTTCTTGAAACACTGTTTATTTTTCCTTTGGGCCACTTATCTCCATTTTTCTCTCTTCCTCCTATATCATTAAATCTAGTTTTGCTGCTTTAACTACTGTCCAGCCTGGTTTTTCTCTGACAACTGATTTTTTCTCACTGGTCTTCATCTCAATAAATAGTGTCAAAAAAGAGACAACAGGCCAAAAATGAAGTCACTTATGCCAAGGCCAACATCAGCAAACCAAGACAATACCTGACCTAACTGCAATTTCAGCCTCTTCCAGGAATGTGACCTTTAACCAGTCAGTCTGGAATTACTTGGTGAATACTAGTGAGGTCATCCACCTAACAGACCCATTTTCTCTTCTCAAAGGGAGGTCGCCTTGCCTGAAACAATACCCTCTTTCCTTGTCTCACCCCTTTTCTGCCTATAAAAACCTTCCACTTTGCACAGTTCTTCAGAACTTCTTTCTGTCTGATAGATGGGATCCTGCCCAATTTATGAATCATCGAACAAGTCAATTCGATCTTCGGACTTATTCAGTTAAAGTTTGTTTTTTAACAATAGCAAATCAGAACCTTAAGATTTCCTAGTCTTATTTTATTCCCTAATGGCAAATAATTTAATTTTACCTTCAAAATATAATTTTAAAAGAGGCTTACCATTCTTTTTGTAGCAAAAAATAGTCTGTTTTGAAACTTTCTTGGACTGTTTTTTGAATCTGTTAACATTGTCATTTGACTGTTGATTTAATATTATTGTTAAAATATTTCATTTCAATATTATCTTTATAATCATTTTTTACCACTTTCTTTAGTCAGATAGTTTTGAGGTAAATAAATATTTAAATATCATGTGTAAAATAAGACAAAATACGGACACCATTTCAAAGGCCGTAAAATGAAATGTAAAGGCATTAAATGAACTTAGATGAAAGATAAATGTTATGATTGGACACTAAATGAACATGCATCATATTGACATACAATGGGGTATATGATTTTAGTGGTAAATTTTACTTTTAAAGATGACAAGAGAAAAATGTTGAGAGGTCCTAAACTAAACTTCGATGGGGGGAGAGAGAAAGAGAGAGAGAGAGAGAGAGAGAGAGAGAGAGAGAGAGAGAGAGAGAGAGAGAGAGAGAAGAGTAACCAACCAGTTAATGCTCTTGTTACAGAACTGCCCTGCTTCCCCGTGTCCCATACAACTTGTCTGAGGCCATAAAAATTCTTTCAAAACAGCTTCACCTCTCCTCCCCAAACATAATGTGTAAAAGTGCCCATCAACTAGGACGGCAGCCAGGGGGACTTCTGCGCCCAGCGCTGCTGCTGGGGGTTCGGACATTTGGGCCCAAGGCCTGGCCTGCTCTCACCAGCTTAACAAACCCTTTCTTTTAAAAAGGCCTTCAGTAGTGGAAGTTAAATTTTTGTTTAACAAAGAGTACAAGTTTCACCCATTACATTAATGTATAGATTCTTTGTTTATGAGTTATATTAGCCCTGATTAAATTAAATAATTCAGGCTTTATTTCAGTCTCTGAATTAGGCACTGGCTTTCCTGTGCTTTCTTTCTTCTATCATTAAGTTTCAAGTCCTATTTGAAAGTTTTCTTTGCCACACTCTAATTATAGAGCAAGGGAATAACATCCATTTAAATAAGGAAGAGCTATAAATCTTAGTGCTACGAAGTGATTGTCAAAGATTAGGCACAGTCAGCCAGCACATTTCAAACAATTCTAGAATACCCAACCTTAATAAACAATGCTGTAATAAAATCATGGCACTTAGAGTAAAAAATGGCTATTTGCAAGTTAAGGAATGTAACATTGTATTTAAATTGGTGTTAATCAAAAGAAAATAAATAGTTTTATTCATATGATTTGATGTTTTATTCATATGATGTGGAACAATATGTGATTTATATATGCAGGACTTAATCAAAAATAAATAAATAAAGAGGTTGAACCCATAACAGAACAAAATAGAACACCTTTTGTTACACATAATTGGTACAGGGCTTTTAACAGTTGTTCTGTGATAAATGTGTATTGTTTAATTAGAACTTCATAAGTATCCTTTTTTAATTTGAAAAAAAATGGTATATGTTATCAATTTAAATTGTATTTGATTCACTCTTAAATAATATTTATGAATTTCATAAACTCTTCTTTTTCATGGACAAATAAGAACCCACATACACTGTTGGTAGGACTGAAAACTGGTACAATCACTATAGAAAACAGTATGGAGGTTTCTCAAACTAAGAATTGGTCACCATATGATCCAGCAATCCTTATACTGGGTATTTACCCCCAAAACTTGAAAACATATATCCCCAACGATATATGCACCCCTATATTCATAGCAGCATTATTCACGGTGATCAGGATGTGGAGGCAACCAAAGTGTCCTACAATAGATGATTGGATAAAGAAGATATGATACATATATACAATAGAATATTACTCAGCCATAAGAAGAGATCAAATACTGCCATTTGCAACAACATGGATAGTCCTTGAGATAATCATGCTAAGCAAAATAAGCCAGACAGAAAAACTTGAAAACTACATGATATCACTTATATATGAGTTTTAAACCTAAAAGCAACTAACAAACAGAACAAACAAAGAGAGACTCATGGACGTGGACAATAGACTAGCGGTTAGCAGAGGGTGGAGGGGTAAGGCGAGGTAGTTGGGGGTAAAAGGGGTCAAATATGTGGTGACAGAAAGAAATCTAACTATGGGCGGTGAACACATGATGCAATATATATATATATGCTCTACTGTTGAATTGTACACTTGAAACTTATTAGATTTTTTTAATCAATGTTACCGTAATACAAAAAAATTAAAAACTTTAAAAAATAAAAAATAAATTCTCCTTTTTGATGCCAGATTTTTTAATATATAGAAATATTCAACTGGGTGGCATATCACTGTCTCTTCAATATTCTGCAGACTGAATTAGGCAAAACAAGATTAGAAATACTGTTTATCTCTTTTTTTTATCAATGTATATTTCTCTCTTTACGTAAGTCAGTATATGTCAAAAGTTAAATATACATAAAGTGTATTAAAAGTGTAAATAGTAATAAAAATATTTTCAGGCATACAATTTCCACCAGATATTTTTCATATAATTTGCATAATTAAATTTCACATTGTATGATATTTGGAAAAGAGACTTTTTGTTTGAATTATACTGGATCAATAAAACAAGTAAACTCTTAGTAATGTTGTTTTTATATAAAGTTTTGCACAGTGAAATACACAAATATTAAATGTATGTTTTACTAACTTAAAAATGTTTATACTCAGGTAACCAACAATTCGGTAAAATAGTAAATATATTTCCCCTCAAAAAAGTCCCCCTTTTCAAATAATCCCCCCATTCCCACACACAAATAAATAATTTTTATTTTAATCATCATAATGATATAGAACTTGTTTTAGCTCAATTTGAAATATATATATTTTGTGTGTGTATATATAACTTATATGTACATATGAAGTATAATTATACAGTTTGTAATTCTTTTGTCTGGCTCTTTTTGCTAAATGTAATGTTTGAAAATATGTTTATGTTGTTGCATGATTCTATAGGTTATTGTTTGTATTACAGAATAGCATTCCATTGTATCACTGATTCGCAATATTTATCTCTTCTGTTAAAACACAGTTGAGTTTACAGTTTCGATCAATATAAATATCAGCTCTATATACATCACACAAATCTTCTCTGAATGTTTTTACTTTACATGAATAAATTCTAACAATGTAGTCTTGGTTGAGATTGAAGGCAAAACTGCTAAACAGTGTTCCAGTATGGCGGTTGCATATTTTGCCTCTCTTCTACAAAGTAGAAGAGTTCATAATCCTCCCATTCTCAATATATTTGGTGTCGTTGATAGTTTAAACTTTAACCCTCCTACAAATGTATAGATCTATAGCATTTTAAAATTCTCAACTTCTCTAAAATATGATTATCCTTAAAAAATGAAGTTGATTATCCTGGATATTAATCGATAATTTACAGATCTCCTTTCATGAGAGATGTCTTCAAATCTTTTGCCATTTTTTATTGTATTTATTTCATCAAGTTGTAAAATATGTGTATGTATTCTGTACCAAATCATTTCATCAAAAATATGTTTCATAAATATTTTCTCCTGCTCTGTGGATAGCCTGTTTGTTTTCTCAATTGTATATCTTGCTGAGCAGACATTTTATATTTTATAAAGTTCAATTTATCCTTTCTCATTTTATGATCAGTGAGCTTTTGTGTGTGTGTGTATATGCTTCCTAATAAACACCTGTGTACTTTTTTTTCCTCCTCTTTAATTCAACCCACCCCAACTTCCACCCACGACCTAAGGATATTGCCATCTCCCCTTAAGAACTGGATCACTGAAGGGAGGGTCTCTCTTCCCACACACTCCCGGTGCACCCCCAGGGCTCAGAGCACCCAGGCCTGGCGCACCCAGGATATGGTCCATGGCTCCACCTGGCATGGGAACCCAGGCCCTTCTGCATGTAAAGCAGACATGCTAATCGCTACACTATGGAGCCATCCCCGAACTCCTGTGTACTTTAAAAATGCAAAAACATCTTATTTATTTCAAAGCATTATACCTTAAATGTTTACATTAGTCTACATATTAATTGAAAGGAAATTTTAATGTTAAAATAGATCATGTTTTAGTCAACAAAAATGTTATGCACCTACACATTAATTTATTTTTCACACTGCTAAACAATGTTTTATGAAACTTCTTGCATACATCTTGTTATATTTATTTTTATGTTTTTAAAAATATATTTTGATGTTATCAAAAATTTTATTTAAAATATTTACTTATTTGTATATAGAAATATACTTTGTTACTGACTCTGTATTATGACATTTTACTATATTTATTTACTTATGACAGTAAATTTAGTTTTTGAAAATTACATTATATAGTTGACCAGAAAAAAAAGGTAAAGGAAAAATTCACAATAGAAAGCATCAATAAAAATATTAATAATAATAAACATGTAACTAATCAAAAACGTTGTGGCAACAAAAAATAAAGATCCAGTAGATTTCAGTAATTGATTTGTGCCAAATCAAATATTTAAGGGAAAAGTATTATTGTTACAAAAACTATTAAAAAAATAGAAGAGGAGGAGTAGGGGAAGATTGCAGATTTGGTAAAAGCAGGTTTCATCTCCTCCCAGGACCATATTGAAATTACAACCAAATTATAATCAATGTGGAGAATCACCTGAAGTCCAACTGATCATAACGCCTACATCTGATAATATAAAGGAGCCATGTCGAAGCCAGTAGGAGGGGCAAAGTCTTGAATTCGGCTGGACCCACACTTGCGGGTGGTAGAGAATCACTGGGAAGGAGAAGGAGGCTGCAGAGGCTCTCCTGAGGGAGAGGGGGGTCCTGGACTCATCTGGAAGCTCTCTACCCCAGGATCCCAGACCAGGGAAGAGGAGATTCCAAAAATTCTGGCTATAGAAACTAAAGGGGATTCCGGCTGTCCAGGTGAGATAGAAGGCGACTGAGCCCCTAGATGTCCCTTTGAAAGACCCACACAAAGGCTTTCGGACCTGCAGACAGTCATCTCGGACACCGTCTGGGTCAGAGACTCATGCAGGATTCATTCTGAAAAAGTCTGCATTACCTAGCGTCAGAATGAGGGCTGGAAGGGCAGCCAGGATTGTGCCTTAGTCCACGCCAGCTTGATTGTGCAGACCCCTCCCACAGAGTCATTAGGAAATACTGGTCTGAGGGGATCAGGCCCGCCCTGCCCAATCTGCAGATTGCCCGGGGAAGTTGTTGCTGGATGCCAGTCCTAGACAGTAGTGGATCTTGCTGTGATCTGGGTCTTCTGCAGTAGCTCACAACAGTTACCAAATTTACAGCAAGACTGAAGGCTATATTGATCTGACTGCCTCTGTTTCTCAGAAACCCCACCCCACCCTACCCACAAATTGCCCCAGGGGGCCCATTGACAGTGAACTGCCACAGCCCTGTCCTTCCCTTCCCCTCATCACCTAATCCACACAGGCAACAAAGTTTGGCTGGCACAGGTTGGACAGCACGGACATCAAAGGCAGGCAGACCTGTGCCGCCTGCAAGAGTTGCAGTATTGTGTCTGGGGAGCACAGTGGTCTATTGGACCGCTCCTGACAGCAGCTGGTCTCACTGTGATCTGTGTCTACAGTGGAAACACCCAGGCACAGAAGTTGCAGCAAAACTGAGGCCGAACTGTATTGGCCGAACAGACCTTGACTCTCTGGGATCCCACTTCACCCAAGCCACAATGTGCCTGTAGCCCATTGACAAGCAGTCTCTTGTGCCCCGCTTGGCTCTGAGGTTGAGCAGTTAGCGCAAGCAACAGACCTTGGCTAGCACAGTGAGTGCATTTCGAAGAACAGTTGTGAACAGAACACTGCTGCTTGTACGAGCTACATTATCTCTTAAGGGGATTGCAGGGGTCTGTATTGGCCTGATGGCCCTTGACTCTCTGAGCTCCTGTCTCATCCAGTACACAACGTGCCTGCTGCACAGTGATAGGCAGCTGCCCCTGCTCTAGGGTAGTGCATTTAGGCCCAAGGTGGGCAGCGGTTGACCTTGCTATGAGTGGAAACTTGTACAGCGAAGCACAGAGACAGCACGGGCATGTAAACTGATACTTCAGTGGCAGGGAGAAATTTACTCACTAGACCCAAGAGACTCCCAGGATATCTGAGACACCCAACATGCACATCACCCAGAGGCTCATCCAGTTTCAGAGACTTACAGGCATCTGATAGGCAGTATCAGGCCTTGAGGAGCACTAGTCCCCCTGCTATACTGCCATAGGTCAGAGATGGGGATAACCGAGAGCTGCCTACAGCGTTATCTCTTCCACTTACCTATAGATCCAGCATAGATAACAACCATCAGCAGATCGCTTTGTAGTTCTCACTGGGTAGCCTTGAGCATTCAAAGGTAGCAGCTGACCTTGGCCTACTGGGGAGCCCCTCTCAAGGGGCTACAAAACCAATGCATCTGGAGGTGGGCACCAACCTACAACAGAGCGACTCCTGACTAGCTCCAGTACTGATACTCACAAAGGATAGTTGCAGCAAGTACAAAAGCCTACTAGGGCAAATCCCACTCAGTGGAGTCAGCCTCCACACAATAACTCTTATCCTAAGGGTGCAGCCAATTCCCACAATTAGTCAGCCTGAACGTTAACCCCACCAACAGAACTACTAACAACAATAAAGGCTTGGTGACAACATAAATCACACACAACCCACACAAAGGTCATGTCCAGAGCTCCTGGCACAAGGGATCAGGGAGAGTGTGCCACTAGGCCACACAGGACACCTTCCACATTAGGCCTTCTGACCAACGCTGAGAGGCGAAATAAATATTCCTAGACACCTAGAAGAGAACATAGAGAGGCTAATAAAATGAGAAAACAAAGAAACATGCCACAAATGAAATGAGAGAAAACTCCAGAAAATAAGCTAAATGAAATGGAGGCAAGCAATTACCAGAGACAGAGTTCAGAATAATGGTTGTAAGGATGCTCAATGAACTTATGGGGAGAATGGATGAGCACAATGAGAACCTCAACAGAGAGATAGTAAGCATTAAAAAGGACATAAAAACCATAAGAAAAAAAAAACAGACAGAAATGACGAATATAGTAACTGAAGTGAAGAATAGATGAGAAGGATTCAACAGCAGATTGGACAAAGCAGAAGATCGAATCAGCAAATTGGAAGACAAGGTAGCTGAATACACCCAATAAGAACAACAGAAAGAAAAAAGAATTTTAAAAAACGAGGGTAGTTTAAGAGACCTCTGGGACAACATGAAGTGTAGAAATATCTGAATCATAGGAGTACCTGAAGAGGAAGAGAGAGAGCAAGGGATTGAGACTCTATTTGAAGAAATAATGACAGAAAATTTCCCTAACCTGGCAAAGGAATTAGATATACAAGTTCAGGAAGCACGAAGAATGCCAAACAAGAGGAATTCAAACCTACACCAAGACACATCATAATTAAAATGCCAAAGGACAAAGACAAAGAGAGAATCATAAAAGCAGCAACAGAAAGGAAGCTGGTTACTTACAAGAGTACCCCTATAAAGAATGTCTGCTGACTTTTCAATGGAAACTTTGCAGGCCAGAAGGGAATCACAAGAAATATTCAAAGTTATGAAAAACAAGAATCTACAACCACGGATACTCTATCCAGCAAGGCTTTCAATTAACATGAACGGTGAGATAAAGAACTTCCCAGACAGAAAAAAGCTTAAGGAATTCATCACCAACAAGCCAGCATTACAAGAAATGTTAAAAGGTCTTCTGTAAAAAGAGAAGGGGTAAAAAATAAAATAAAAATAACAAATATAAATAATAAAATGGCAGTAACAAGGTACCTGTCAGTAATCACTTTAAATGTAAATGGATTAAATGCTCCAATCAAAATACATAGCGTAACCAAATGGATAAGGAAACAAGACCCATGCAAGTGCCGTTTACAAGAGACCTACTTCAGATAAAATGACACTCACAGACTAAAAGTAAAGGGTTGGAAAAGATATTTCATGGAAAAGGAAATGTAAAAAAAAGCCAGAGTGGAAATACTTATATCGGATAAAATAGACTTTAAAACAAAGCCTATAATAAGAGACAAAAAAGGGCATTACATAATAATAAAGGTATCAATAAATCAAGAGAACATAACTCTAGTAAACATATATGCTCTCAACATAGCAGTACCTATATACATAAAGCAATTATTGACCAAAATAAAAGGAGAGATCAATAGTAATACACTCATAGTAGGAGACTTTAACACCCTATTGACACCAATTGACAGATCTTCCAGGCGAAGAATCAACAAGGAAACAATGGGCCTAAAAGATACACTAGAACAAATGGACTTAATAGATATTTTCAGAACATTTTACACCAAAGCAGAAAAATATACATTCTTCTCAAGTGCACATGGAACATTTTCAAAGATAGACCACATGTTAGGACACAAGTCAAGTCTCAATCAGTTTAAGAAGAATGAAATCATATCAACCGTCTTCTCTGATCACAATGGTATAAAACTAGAAATCAACTACAAGAAAAAAACTGGAAAATACACAAACACATGGAGGCTAAATAACATGCTACTACAAATGAATGGGTTTCCCTAGAGAGAAAATGAAAACACGACTCAAAATCTATGGGACACAGTGAAAGCAGTCTTAAGAGTGAAATTCATAGCAATACAGGCCTACCTCAAGAAAAGAAACAAATCTCAAATGAAAATTCTAACTTACATCTAACCAAACAAGAAAAAAAAAAGAAATCAAAACCTAAAGTGAATATAAGGAAAGAAATAAAAAAAATCAAAGCAGAAATAA
>NW_006443124.1:18241326-18247536 GCF_000325575.1 Pteropus alecto
CATTACATAAAAAAAAAAAAAAAAAAAATTATAGGCCAATATTCCTGACAAATATACATGCAAAAATCCAAAACAAAATATTAGCAAACTGAATTCAACATTACATTAAAAAGATCATACACCATGAACAAACGGGCTTTATTTATGAGATGGAAGATTGGTTCAATATCTGCAAATCAATAATGCGCTATACCACATAAACAAAATAAAGGATAAAAATCATATGATCATATCTATAGATGCAGAAAAAGCATTTGAAAAATTTCAGCATTCATTTACAGTAAAAACTCTCAGAAAAGTAAAAATAGAGGGAACATACTTCAAGATAATAAAGGTCATATATGACAGACCACAGTTAACATCATACTCAATGGGGAAAAGCTAAAAGAGTTTTCCTTAAGATCAGGAACAAGACAGGGATGCCCACTTTCACCACTTCTATTTAACAGAGTATTGGAAATCTTTGCTACAGCAATCAGACAAGAAAGAAAAAGAAGGCATATAAATTTGGAAGGAAGAAATAAAACTGTCATTTGCAGATGATATGATATAAATAGAGAACCCTAAAAATTCCACCCAAAACTGTTAGAACTGTTAAATGAATTGAGTTTAATAGTAAGATACAAAATTAATATTCAGAAGTTTGTCACATTTTTACATACCAATGATGAACTATCAGAAAGAGAAATTAAGAAAACAATCCCATTTATAATTGCATCAAAACAATAAAATATTAAGAGATCAAATTAACCAAGGAGGTAAAAGACTTGTTCTCAGAAAATTGTAAGTCATTGGAAAAAGAAAGTGAAGAAGATACAAATAAATGGAAGCACATACCCTGTTCATGGGTAGCAAGAATCAACATCATTAAAATGGCCACACTACCCAAAGCAATGCAATCCCTATCAAAATATCAATGGCTTTTTTCAGAGAGCTAGAACAAGTAATCCTAAAATTTATATATGGAGCCATAAAAAAACCCAAATAGCCATGGCAATCTTGATAAAGAAGAAAAAAGTTGGAGGTATCACACTACTTGATATCAAACTATACTACAAGGCTACAGTAATCAAAACATCATGGTACTGGCATAAAAACAGATACATTGATCAATGGAACAGAATAGAGAGTCCAGAAATAAATCCATGCCTATACGCTCACTTAATGTATGATAAAGGAGTATGAATATACAATGGGGTAAAGACAATCTCTTCAATAAATGGTGTTGGGAATATTGGACCGATACATGCAAAAAGAAAAAAAAGAAGCTAGACCATCTTCTTACACCATATATAAGAATAAACTCAATATGGATTAAAGATTTAAATGTAAGACCCCAAATCATAAAACTTTTAGAAGAAAACATGGGCAGTAAACTCTCTGATATTACTAACAGGAATTTCTTTTCAGATATATCTCCTCAGGCAAGGGAAATGAACATATAAACAAATGGAACTACATCAAACTAAAAGTTTCTGTATAACAAAGGAACCCATCAACAAAACAAAAAGACAACCAACTGGGAGAAGATATTCGCTAATGATACATCTGAAAAGGGGTTAATATCCAAAATTTATAAAGAACTTATACAACTCAAGAACAACAACAAAACAAACAATCTAATTAAAAAATGGGCAGAAGACCTGAACAGATACTTCGCCAAAGAGGAAATACAGATGGCTAACAGATGCATGACAAGATGCTCAAGGTCGCTAATCATCAGAGAAATGCAAATTAAAACCACAATGAGATATTACCTCACACCTGTCAGAATGGCTATCATCAATAAATCAAAAACAGCAAGTGTTGGTGAGGATGCGGAAAAAAGAGAACCCTCATACATTGCTTGTGGGACTGTAAATTGATACAGCCGTTATGGAAAACAGTATAGAGTTTCCTCAAAAAAATTAAAAATGGATATACCGTTTAATCCAGCAATTGCATTTCTCAGTATTTATCCAAAAAAAAAACAATAATTCATAAAGATCTATGTACTCTAATATTCATAGCAGCACAATTTACAATAGTTAAGATATGGAAGCAACTCAAATGCCCATCAACAGACGATTGGATTACTCAGCCATTAAGAAAAATGAAATCTTACCATTTGCAACAATATGGATGGACCTAGAGGTTATTATGCTGAGTGAAATAAGTCAGACAGAGAAAGATAGATACTATATGATTTCACTTATATACAGTATCTGAGGAACAAAAAAAACCCCAAAATAATCAAAAACAGACTCACAAATATAGTGAACAATTTGGTGATGGATGGAGGGGGTTGGGAGGCTGGGAGAATGGGATGAAGGGTTAAAGAAGTACAAATTAGTAGTTGATAGTTGGTCATGGGGAGCATGGCAGAGGGAATGCAGTTAGCATTAATATGATGGTTAAGTGGAGGGCCAAGGGAAGGAATGAGCAATTGAGGGGATCGTTTTATGAACATTATAGATGTCTAACCAATGTACTATATACTTGAAACTAATTTAAACAAATAAATTTATTAAAAAAAATAGAAGAGGAGACATCGTGTCCCAGCTCATGTAATTCGACTAATATAACTTTGATATCATGGCAAAAGAAATTAGAGAAAGAAATATGAAATACCCTGTTGGTCCCCCTTTAAGATGCATATATTTCCATTTCCAGTGAATGATTATGTGGTGGTGTATGGAGAATCAATCTAGGAGTAACAGTGAGATGCTCTCACCCAAGGTGTTAAAGGAGGACAAAGGTAGTGGCAATGTAATACCTTTCTCCTCCGTCCCTGTGCTGTCAGAAGAGATCTAAAAAATGAGATTTAAATAAGTCCAAAGTCTCAAAGCATAGTATCCAAAATACCCAGGATGCATTTGAAAACTTTTTGTTATAAAAAAATAAACAAATAAAAACAGGAAAATCACAACTTCGGAAGTAAAATCAAAAGATATTGGCACTGAGAAAACACAGATGTTTTATTTTTTTGACAAAGATTTTTTAAAAAACTATCGTAAAATTGATTTAATCAGAAGTTACGAATACAGTTGAAATAAAAAATAATATCAACAAAATAATTAGGAAGGGCTAAATAGTAGAATGGAGAGGTTAAGGAAAAGAATAAGTGAACCTGAAGATAGAAAAATAGAGATTACCCCACCTAAGAAGAGAAAAAAAAATCAACTTAAAACAAATAAATATAAACTCAAGGACCTATAGGGCTGTAATGACAGATCTAATATTTATGCTATCAGAGTTCCCTCGAAAAGAAATTAGAAACAGGGGAAACTATAAAAATGCAATCAAGGAAATAATAGTTGAGGATTTCTCAAATTTGGGGTAAAACACGTAAACCTAAAGATTAAGTATGCTGAGAAATCACCAAACAGGAGAACCCTAGAAAAATTCACATTACAATGCATCATAATCAAATTTCTGAAAACTAAAGACAAAAAAAAAAATTATGAAAGCTAAAAAAAAAAAAAGAAAATATATAAAGGAAAAATAAAATGACAGTAGATTCTCATCAGAAATTGTGGAAACCAACATTCTTCAAGTATAGAAAGAAAAGAATGATCAATCTAGGATTTTATACTCAAAAAACATATTCTTAAGAAATAAATGAGAAATAAAAGTATTGTTGAATGTTTAAAAAACTAAATTTAAAAAAGTCTATTGTCAGTGATCAAATGGCTACTTATATGTGTGCAACCTGTGGCAAAGTGTAGCCACTTATCACTTTTGCGGACCAAGTGGGGTTTTTGCACACTGCTGCCAGCCGGCACACTACACAGTCAGTCAGTAGCACTCTTCTTCATCGTGCCTTGACATGCAGTGATGGGGCTGAGCTCAGCAGTCATTAGTCCCTGTGACCTCAGAAGCTCTCTGCCCAGAGTTCAGCAGAGCGTCATCCACAGAGTGGAACCTTCACAGGAACATACGGAGGAGATGGTTTCTGTTGACTACCATGATGATGTGTATCAGGAGACACAAGCGTCCAGCACACCGGGGCCAGAATCAGGTTCTTCAGTTAACGCAGCTCAGATAGTGTGTGATGCGAGCAGCAATGAGCACAGCCTACCAGCTTCAGCGCGTCCCTGAGCACCGCCTGGCTTGCTGCGATGTCCACGCTGGGGAGCCGCACAGCGAGGTACAAGTGTGTGCCCTGGTCAGGCCTCCAGCTTAGGGTCACACGCCCCACCTGGAGGTCAGACAGTGGACACTGCCCTGATGAAATGTGCACTGCCGAGCAGGCTAGGGACACAGTGTGTTTGATCACTCTGCCACCTGCAGTGCAGAATGTGTTTCAAATCAACTCACGAAAAGAAAGGAAACGCTGAATTGACTCACCACGCGTGGGAAGCTGGCTGAATGACTCTGGCAAGCCCCGCCCGCACGTCGCTGCGTCCACTCCGGGAGGCATCTGGGTTTCCTTCAGAGAGGGCTGCTCTGTGCGAATCCCACTCACAAACTATGGCGTGCCCAGCGGAGTCTGCACACAACTGTTGGGACACGAGTGTTGCAGAAATCTTCATGCCACCCATCAGAGAATGCAAGCCCTCTCTGTTCATGCAGAATGGTGTTCACGCAACGTGTCAGAAGAGCTGGAGTGCTGCCTGCCTTCCAGCATAGGTCCCTTTCCCATTCACCAAAGGAAATGCTGAACACAGCTCACTCTGTTCTGCGGGGCCCGCAAGTGTTGCAAGTTCATGAAGAAGCCTGAGGCTCCCATGCTCAAAGATGTCTCGTAACCAGTTGCCCTAACGCATGGAACCCTGTGCTTTGCAACATATGTATTTATTTAGTTCATGGAAAGACACCATGCCGGGATCTGCTTTAAAACTATGGAGTTCAAAACATCCTCCACACGGTCTGCTAGAACATTTTATCAATGCTTCACAGAACATGTCCCATTAAATGACAGCATGCTGTGAGAAATATCACATCCTTATCCCAGTGCAGACTCCTGGGTCACGCTTTACAAATCACTCTGAGACATGCGTCCTTCGCTGTTTATGGATTCTGTTCACAGAAGAGATACTAGGTGGAAGCCCGGTCCAGGTGTCTGCTAAAGACCTGTTTAGGGGGCTCTAGGTACCCTGTACCTGCGTTTCAGAAATGGATATGTGTTTTCCTCATAGACAGAGCACTGTGCTCAATGTCCCCCTCTCTGCTCTGAGCCACAGCCACGCACACCCTGGTAAAGCACTATGTTGCCTTTGTCCCAGAGTAGAATGTGCCCTGCCTGACGAAGGAACGCTACTTAAAGCTGGTCAGAAGTATCATAGTGACTAGACCTGTTTAACAAAACTTATGAGATCTTCTAGTTCATAAGTTTCCAAACAAGCATCATCTGCTGTCCCTGAGAGGCCACTGTGCTAACATGGCCTTCAAAAGTCTTCTGTCAGAAACGAAGACCACCAGCCTCTCAACTCCTCACTGCAAGTAGTCCGCATGTGTGGACGTTCGGGTCATGGAGAGTAGCGTGTGGTTCAACACGATGCCGATGCTTATAATAGGCACTCTGAAGATGGTTCAGTGGCATATCCTGTCAGTGACTAGAGCGCTCCACATCCTGCAGTGGCTCTCGTAAGGAGCTTGACAAGATTTGTTCCCAACGGGTTTGCTGGGACAGACCCCGCTCAGCACAGTGGGGCCCCGGCTAATGTCACACATGGGGCGTGCGTCCACTGAATGGAATTCAAGCACGTGCTCAGATGTGAACCGGGATGTATGCCTCCCGACTTGTGACAACAGTGTCCTTGGCCAGCTTTTTAACACGCCCACAAATACAAAGGGGTCTTTCAGTTCACTGAACTCCAGCGAAACCTGCGAGACTGGTGGGCCAAGTTCCTAAGGAAAGTTTGTCATCCAACCGAGCTGAGGCATACATAGCCTTAGGTTTTCTGTGTCATGCACAGTTAATTGACCTTACTAGAAATTTGTAAGATTTAAACAGTTACTCTCCAACAGTATTCAGCACAGGACTCACCAGTCAGTGGATGCATGAATTAATATATGAGCTAGGTTGCAACACAAACTTTTCAAAATGGCGACTTGAGACCTCTGTTGATCTTAGTGCTGTCCTAGTAAATGGAACTCATGACTAAGGTGTAGTACGGTGTGAGGCCTGAGTGGTCCTGAGGATCCTTCAAGAAACTAGGAGATCGTAGACAACTGACATTCATCAGAAGGTTCTTTCAGCTAGTAGATATTGTCCACAGTGAGGAA
>NW_006443124.1:18247555-18261179 GCF_000325575.1 Pteropus alecto
GTCTGACGCAGGAAATCACACCTTTCTGACAGGTTCCATGCAAAAATGCATCCATGAATTAGCAGCTAGCCTATCTAAACAAATAAGTAAAAGAAGTTCTTAAATCAGAAAATAAAAAGAGAAAAACTTGAAATATCAGGGAAAAATAAAAAAGGGAAATACAAAATATCTTATTCTCTACATTTTCTAAGTTATTTTTAATAGTTAAAAAGAAATTAAAGCATTATCTGATGCAGTATTCAATGTATATATAGATATACCCAAGCAATTATGTTATAAATAAGAATGAGTAATGAGAATTAAAGAAAAGTAAGAGTTCTACATTTTACTCAATCATATAAATGTCAACACTAACAGATCATGATAATTTATAAAATGTGATCTGTAAAATATAATGCATAGAGTAATTACTTAAAAACTATAAGACAAGATACACTCAAACATATTGCAAATAATAAAAAAAATGGAATTCAAAAAAATTTTAATTAACACACAGGAAAGCAAGAAAAAAAGGCAACTAACAAAAAACAAACAATGGCAGACATTAGTACCAACATCGATAATTACATTAAAGTTAACAATTGAAAAACACAAATTAAGAGTCTGGGACAAGATGTCAAGATAGGTAAATGCTATGCTCACCTCCTCCCTTGGCCACATTAAAATTACAACTAAATTATAAGAAAAATCAGCCTGGAAAATGACCTGAACTAGCTGAATGGAAGTCCTATAACTAAGGATACAAAGAAGCCAGATTGACACTGGTAGGATGGGTGGAGACACGAAATGGGCTGGTATCACATCCACATATGGCTGTTGAGAATCAGGAGGTATATCTTGGCTGCAGAGGTCACCCCTCCCCCTTGAAAAGTGAGGATTCTCAGCCCCACACCAGACTCCTCAGCCCAGAGTTCCAGTTCCAGAAAGAGGAGCCCCAAAACATCAGGCTTTGAAAATTAATGGGGAGTCTATCTACCTTGGTAAGATGGAAGGCTGCTGGAAACTCAGGTGTCTTCTTAAAAGGGCTACACGCAAATTCACTTGTTTCCAGGCACTCACCCTGGCTTTGGTAAAATGAGAGCAGCTTGGGAGGCACCAGAGACATGAAGGGAGAGACTGAGTTGTGTGGCTTCAGGGCACAGGCTGGAAGAACAGCTGCCATTGTACCTGTGGTAACGCCTCCTCTCTCACAGACAAATATGAATCTGCATTGACCTGGTGAACTCCACTCACTCCAACCTGTTGACTTTCTAGGACACCTCCTCACCCAATTCATGCATCACCAGATGCACTTTCAGCATTGGACAGCCTGCCCCGGCTCATACTACAATCTTTCTTGGACAAGTCTCTGGTGTTCATGGGCCTGAAAATGTCAGTAGTTGGCTTCAGTGTACTCTGATCCTTTCTCTGAGAGGCCCCAGGCTCAGCACTGGTACAAAAACTAAATCTGCAATATCCTAGAGAACACCACTCACCCCACCCTGGTGATGCCTTGCTGAATTCACATACTGTTTGAGGCTCTTTCAGCTCCTGAGACTTATGGACAGCCAGCAGTGGAAGCAAGCCTCAGCGTGCCCTTGCACTATTGCTGAACTGCTCCAGGTCTGGTAGTAATGACGGTTGGCCATGGTTTGCAGCATCATCTCTCCCAAAAGCCTCCAGATCCAGCAAAGATATTGATCAACTTCTGAGGCTTTGAAGCTATTAGATAACCCCAGAGAGATCACAGGTAGCAGCAGACCTTAGCCTGCTTGGGATCCCCTCACAAGAGGCCACAGAACCAACAAACCCAGAGGCCAGCTTCAGACCACACCATAATGCTACCTGATTAAACCCACAAGCAGCACATTCAAAGTGTGGTCTCAGCAGGCAACAGAGCCCACTAAGGTAAATCCTACTCTTTGGGGTCACCCTCCCCCCACATAGCACCTCATAGGCTGTGGGCATGGACAAACCTCAGAATCATTCAGCTTCAGGGTCAATCCCATCTACTGACATGCCAGCAGCAATCAAGTCTCAACTACAACAGGAGGGCACAAACAACCCACAAAAAGGGACACTTCTGGAGCTCCCAGTGCAGGTGATCAGGGATACTGTGCCACTGGGCCACAGAGGGCATCTACATAAGCCCACCCTGCTAAGACTAGGAGACATAGCAAATCTACTAAGTACATAGAAAGAAACACAGACAGGCAGCCAAAATGAGAAAAAAGAAAAAAGAAGCTTATCCCAGATAAAAGAAGAGAAGAAAACTCCACAGAAAGAACTATATAAAATGGATACAAAAAACTGACCAGATTTGGTGTTCAAAATATTGATTACAAGGATGTTCAAAGAACTTAGTGAGAACTTCAACAAAGAGTAAGCATAAAAAGGCCAAGAACCCACAAAAAAGAATCAGTCAGAAATAAAGAATACAATAAATACTGAAATATACACTGGAAAGAATCAATAGTAGATTAGATGACCAGAGGATCAAACCAATGGGAGACAAAGTAGCAGAAAAGAACCAATTGAAACAGCAGAAATAAAAATAAAATTTAAAAAATGAAAATAGTTTAAAGGACCTCTGATACAACATCAAGCATACCAACATTCTCATCATAGGGGAACCAGAGAAGAGAGAGAACAAGGTATTAAGAAATACTTTGAATTTTTGGAAACATGGCTGAGTGAGAGACGTCTCTAGATTTCTCACCTTAAAGCAACAATAAGCTGAACATCTAAAACTCAACAAAAAACACCCAAACTGCATACCAGCATGTCTGAGCATGGGATCTGCACATAAGAGCTACAACAGGTCAGAACCCCAGGTGTTAGGTGTTGGACTGGGAGAAATAAAGAAGCTGCCTCTCATAGCTGCCAGAGCTACCTGCAGGAAGAGGGGGAGGAAAGAAGGAGTGGTGAGTTCCCTGAACAGCCCTGCCTGGAAAAGCTGTGAGCTCCCTGTGGCTGGCAGGTGGTAGGGCTCAGTCATCAGGAAGAAGGCAAAGAAGCAGGATGGCAGAAAAACAACAGTTGATATTTATCAGCTGCGGCTGCAAAACCAAGGCTGAGCTGCAGCCCCCAACCCACAACTCAGAGGGCCCTTATCCCCATACCTTCCAAGACCAAACATCTCAGAGCCCCAGGGAAATCTGAGCAAACGCTACTAAAACTGTTGCTAACACTGACAAGAAATGAAACTGAGGGTAGCGCAGGTACTTATATAAAGCAAAGATCCAAGAGCTTAGATGCCACCTAATAGAAACCAAAAGAAATGCTTCTTTGCAACAGGCTAAAGAGAGACCATTATATAATAAATTTTGTTTCTGGAAAAAAAAAGCAGAATACATTTCCATTAATGTCTAGATGGAGAAATTGTCCATTAAACCATGAACAACCAAGGAGACAGGCAGCTCAGAAAAAAAAAAAAAAAAAGAAAGAAAAAGAAAATTCTCCAGAAAATAAGCTTGCAGACATAAAAATATGCCATTTAAATAACAAAGAATTCAGGATGGTACTTCTGAAAAAATTCGGTGAGTTCCAAAATGAGTCATATTGACAATTTCAGGAATTGAAAAAAACACCTAGATAAGCAGAGCAACATTGAAATTCTCAAAAAGAACCAAATAGAACTTCTGGAGATGAGAACACACTGAAAGAGTTGAAAAATGAAATAGCAAGCTTGAGAAATAGAGTCAACCAAATGGAGGAAAGGATCAGTGATATCAAAGACAGAAATCTAGAAGTAAATCAGAAGGAAGAAGAGAGAAATCGAAGAATGAAAAATAATGAAAGAGAATTTCAAGAACTAGGAGATACCACCAGGAGAGGAAATATAAGAATAATGGGCACTATCGAAGGAGAGGAAAAGGATCATGGATTAAAAGCATTTTCAGACAAATAGTTGACAAGAATTTTCCAAATCTAAGGAATGAGCTGGAGCTTGGAATTCAAGAAGTCAACAGAACACTCAATTATCTCAACCCAAAAAGGCCTTAACCAAGAAGCATTGTATTAAAATTATCAAAAATCAATGAAAAAGACAGAATTCTCAGGGCAGCCAGGGAGAAAAAACATGGTAACTTATAAAGGAAAACCCATTAGATTATTCTTGGACTTCTCAGAAGACGCCTTACAAGCCAGAAAAGAATAGAATCAAATATTTAAACTATTAAGTGAAAGGAACTACCAGCCTAGAATAATGTATCTAGCTAAGCTCTCCTTTAGATATGAAGGAGAAATTAAGACCTTTCCAGACATACAAAAATTAAAGGAATTCTCCACTAGGAGGCCTGCTCTACAGGAAATACTGAAAGGGGTCAGCTCACCTAAAACAAAATAACAACAACAACAACAACAAAACACATAATTAGGAGTAAAGCAACTATCAAGCACATAGAAGCAGAGAAGGGCAACCCTTACTAAGAACAAGGCATTATAAACTTAAAAAATAAGAAGAGAATTGTTATAACAAGATAGTAATGAACGTACAGCATACATAGAGACAAATTGGGATAATAATGACTGAAAAGGGGAGAATTAAAAGATTCAAATTCGCAAAGGGGAATGGAGATAAGGCATGCACAAAAGAAAATGGATGACTGTATAAATATAATTATCCTTTACATATTCATAAAGGTAACCACACACCATAAAGTCAGAACTGAAGTATATAACATAAAACAAGAAGGATCAGAGGCAAAACCCACACAAGTCAACCAGAACAAGAAGGAAAACCCACAAAAGCAAACCAAAATTAAAAAAAAAAAAAAAATCAGAGCACAGGACAACAAAGCAATGGAAAAACCACACTATTAGAAAGAAAAGATAAAATGGCTATAAGAAGACCTCATATTTCAATAATCACCCTAAATGTAAATGGACTGAACTCACCAACAAAAAGGCACAGAGTTGCAGATTGGATCAAAACATGAAAACCCAACCATATACTGCCTCCAGGAGACACATCTCAGCTCCTAAAACAAATATAGACTCATAATGAAAGAGTGGAAAATGAATTTCAAGCAAATGGCATTCAGAGAAAAGTGAGAGTAATGGTATTAATATCAAGATGAAATAGACTTCAAAATAAAAAAGATAAAGAAAGATACTGAAGGACACTTCATAATAAATTGTCCATTAAAAAGAGAATCATGCAGCAAGAAGACATATCACTTATTAATATCTATGCTCCCAATCAGGGAGCCCTGAAATATATAAAGCAATTACTAACAGAACTAAAGGGAGAAACAGACCAAAACACTATCATAGTAGGGGACCTAAATACCCCACTATCAGATAAGGACAGATCACCCAAACAGAAAATCAGTAAGGAAATAACATTCTTAAATGACACATTAGACTAAATGGACATAATTAACATTTACAGAGCCTTCCATTCCAAAACAGCTGCCTATATATTCTTCTCTAGTGCACGTGGGACATTCTCAAGAATTGACCACATCCTGGGACACAGAGCTAGACTCAAAAAATATAAGAGGGTTGAAATCCTGCCAATCGTATTCTCTGATCATAATGCTTTGAAACTAGAGATCGACTGTAAAAAGAAATCAAGAAGAACCACAAATACATGGAGATTAAACAGCATGCTACTGTAGAATAAGTGGGTCAGAGAAGAAATAAAAAGAGAGATCAAGAGATACATAGAAACAAATGATTGATAATACAACATATCAAAAATTTTGGGACACAACGAAAGTCGTCATAAGAGGAAAGTTCATTTCATTACAGGCCTATCTCTAAAACCAAGAACAAGTCCAAAGAAACAACCTATGCTTCATCTTAAAAACTAGAAAAAGAAGAACAAATGAAGTCTAAAGTCAGCAGAAGAAAAGAAATAATCAAAATTAGAAAAGAAATAAACGAAATTGAAAACAAAACAAAACAATAGAAAAAATAAATGCAACAAAGAGCTGGTTCTTTGAGAAGGTTAATAAAATTGGCAAACCCTTTGCTAGACTCACTAAAGAAAAAAAGAGAAAGGACACAAACAAAATCAGGGATGAAAGAGGGGCAACTATGACAGATATCGTAGAAATACAAGGGATCATAGAAGAATACTATGAAAAATAAATAACATCAAATTTAATAACCCAGAAGAAATGGACCAGTACTTAGAAAAATACAACCTTCCTAGACTGAATCAAGGAGATCTGAAAATCTAAATAGGTTGATCAGCAGTATGGAAATTGAAGCGATCATCAAAAAACTACCAAAAAGTAAAAGTTCAGGACCAGATGGTTTCACCAGTGAATTCTACCAAACATTTGAAGATTTAATACCTATTCTCCTCAAATGCTTCCAAAAAATCGAAGAGGAGGCAAGACTTCCCAACTCATTTTATGAGGCCAATATTATTATGATACCAAAACCTAGTAAAGATAATACACACAAAATAAAATTACAGACCAATATCCCTCATGAATACAGATGCAAAAATCCTAAATAAGATACCAGCGAACTGAATACAGCAACATATTAAAAAGATTATACAACACGATCAAGTGGGCTTCATCCCAGAGGCACAAGGATGATTCAACATATGCAAATAGATTAATGTGATATACAATATAAACAAATTAAAAAATAAGAATCATAATATATCAATAGATGCATAAAAAGCCTTTGACAAGACACAGCATCCATTTATGATCAAAACACTTAACAAAATTGGTATAGAGGGAAAGTACCTTAACATTAAAGGCTAAATATGACAAACCCTCAGCCAACATTATACTCAATGGTGAAAAACTAAAAACCTTCTTTCAAAGATCAGGAACAAGGCAAGGCTGTCGACTATCACCACTGTTATTCCATATAACATTGGAGGTCCTAGTGAGTGCAATCGGATAAGAGAAATATATAAAGGGCATCCAAATAGGAAATGAAGAAATCAAACTGTCACTATTTGCAGATGACATGATTTTCTATATAGAAAATCCTAAAGACTCCACAAGAACACTACTAGAAACAATAAGCAAATACAGTAAAGTCTCTGGATACAAAATCAATGTTTAAAAATCCATAGATTTCCTGTCCTCTAATAATGAAGTGTCACCAAAAGAAGTAGAAAAGATAATTCCTTTTGCAATTGCAACAGAAGAAAAAAATATCTAGGAATAAATTTAAGGAAACATGTGAAAGACCTAGATAATGAAAATCACAAGACTCTATTAAAAGATATCAAAGAAGATACAAAGAAATGGAAAGATATTCTGTGTTCTTGGATTGGAAGAATCAACATAGTTAAAATGACCATATTACCTAAAGCATTATACAGATTTAATGCAATCCTCATCAAAATCCTATTAGCATTTTTTTAAAGAAATATAACAAAAAATCATTAAATTTGTATGGAAGCACAAAAGACCTTGAATTGCCAATGCCATACTGTAAAAACAAAGAATAAGACTGGAGGCATTACTCTGCCCGACTTCAAATTATGCTACAAAGCGACAGTAATCAAAATGGCATGGTATTGGCAGCAAAGCAGACACACGGACCAGTGGAACAGAATCGAGAGTCCAGATGTAAATCCATATTTATATGGGCAAATAGTTTTGAGAAAACAGCCAAAAACATACAGTGGAGAAAGGAAAATCTCTTCAATAAATGGTGCTGGGGAAACTGGAAAACCACCTGCAAAAGAATGAAAGTAGACTGTTGTCTATCACCACACACTAAAATTAACTCAAAATGAATTAAGGACCTGAATATAAGATCTGAAACAATAAAATGCATAGAAGAAAACATAGGAACTAAACTGAAGGACCTTGGACTTAAAGAAGATTTTATAAATTTGATCTCAAAAGTGAGGGAAGTAAAAGCTGCAATAAATGAATGAGACTACATCAAACTAAAAAGTTTCTGCCCAGCAAAAGAAAGCATCGACAAGGTAAAAAGACAACCATCCGAATGGGAAAATATATTTGCAAGCAACATCTCCAATACGGGCCTAATATCCAAAATATACAAAGAACTCATACAACTCAGTAAGAACAAAAAAACAAATGATCCAACAAAAAAAATGTTCAGAGGACCTGAACAGACACTTCTTCCTAGAGGACATACAAATGGCCAACAACTATATGAAAAGATGGTCCATATCACAAGCTATTAGAGAAATGAAATCAAAACCACAATGAGATACCATCTCACACCAGTTAGAATAGCTATAATCAACAGAACAAGTAATAACAAATGTTGGAGAGGTGTGTGAAGGATAAGAACTCTCATACACTGCTCTTGAGACTGCAAATTGGTACAGCCACTATGGAAAACAGTATGGAGATTACTCAAAAAACTAAGAATTGATCTACCATATGATCCAGCAATCTCTCTACTACGTATTTACCCCAAAATCTTGAAAACCTATATTCGAAAAGATCTTTGCACACCAATGTCCATCATGGCATTATTTACGGTGGCCAAGACATGAAAGCAGCTGAAGTGTCCTATGATAGATGATCGGATAAAGAAGTGGTAGTATATGTATACAATGGAATATTACTCAGCCATAAGAAGAGATGAAATACTGCCATTTCAGACAACATAAATGGACCTCGAGATAATCATGCTAAGCAAAATAAGCCAGACAGAAAAAGTTGAAAATCACATGATATCACTTATATGTGGGATATAAACCTAAAAGCAACAAATGAACAGGACAAACAAAGACTCATGGACATGGACTATAGACTAGTAGTCCAGAGGGTAGGGGGTGGGAGAGGACGGTTAAAGGGGGTCAATTATAGGAGGTTAGGGGGAGAGTGAAGTGGATAAAAGGAACTAAATAAATGGTAGCTGAAGGAAACTGAACTTTGGGTAAACACACAATAGAATATACAGATGTCAAATTATAATGTACACCTGAAAATTATATAATTGTATTAATCAATGCTACACCAATAAATTTAATAAAAAAATAAAATAGAAATAGGTAACATGAAAAGAACAAAAAATAATTACTTTGAAGAAATAATGGCAGAAAATTCTCTATCCTGGAGAAGGAAATGACCATATAAGATCAGGAAGCATTGAGAGTCCCAAATTAGATGAATCCAAAGAGACCCATCCCAAGACACATCATCATTGAAATGCCAAAGGTTAGTGACAAACAGAGAATCTTAAAAACATCAAGAGAAAGGCAATTAGTTACCTACAAGGGAGCTCCCATAAGGCTGTCAGATAATTTCTCAACAGAAATTTTGCAGTTCAGAAAGGATTGGCATGAAATATTCAAAATAATGAAAAACAAGGATGTACATCCAAGACCACTCTACCCAGCAGGGCTATTAATTAAAATTGAAGGGCAGGTGAAGAGCTTCCATACAAGAAAAAGCTAAAAGCATTCATCACTACAGAGCCAGTATTAACAGAAAATGTAAAATACTTTTTTAAGAGGAAGATTTAAAAAAACATAAAAATAAATAATAAAATGACAATAACTATGTACCTATCAATCATCACTTTAAATGTAAATGATTAAATGCTCCAATAAAAAGACATAGTGTAGCAGAATGGATAAGAAAACAAGACCCATTTGGGTTATATACAAGAGACTCATTTCAGATTGAAAGACACACATAGATCAAAAGTAAAGAGATGGAAAAAGATATTTTATGAAAATGGAAACCAAAAAAAAAAAAAAAGCTGGGGTAGCAATACTTAGACAAAATAGGCTTTAATACAAAGGCTGTAATAAGAGACAAAGAAGGACATTACATAATGATAAAGAGTTCAATCCAGCAAGAGGACATAACCCTAGTAAACATTTATGTACCCAACATAGGAGCATTTAAATGTATAAAGCAAATATTAACCAATATGAAGGAAGAGATAAACAGTAATAGAGTCATAGTGGGGAACTTTAACATCCCATTGACATCAATGGACAGATTTTCCAGACAGGAAATCAGTAAAGAAAGAGCAGCTTTAAATGACACTATAGACCAGATGTATTTAATTATTTTTAGAGCATTTTACATGAAAGCAGAATATACATTCTTTTCATGGAACATTTTCCAAAATAGACTACATATTAGGTCACAAATCAAGTTTTAATAAATTAAAAAAAAAAAACACCTATAACCATATCAAACATCTTCTCTGACCACAATGGTATGAAACTAAAAATCAATTCCAAAATAATACTTAAAAATGTACAAATGCCTGAAGGCTAAATACCATGCTACCAAACAATGAATGGGTTAAAAACGAGATCAATGTAGAAATCAAATATACCTTGAGGCAAATGAAGATGAAAATACAGTGGTCCAAAATCTATGGGATACATCTAAAACTGTACTAGGAGGAAAATTCATAGCAATACAGACCTATCTCAAATAATAGACAGAAAAAAAAGTCAAATAAACAATATAACTTTACATACAGAGGAATTGAAGAAAGAAAAGGCAATAAACTTCAAAATGATTATAAGAAAAATAAATAGATATCAGAGCAGGAAAGAAAACAAAATAGAGTCTAAAAACACAATCCAAAGACCAATGAAACCAAGATACGATTCTTTAAAAAGATAAAGAAAGTTGATAAACCTTTAACCAAACAGGTCAAAGGAAAAAAAGAAAAAATACTGCCATTTGCGACAATGTGGATGGATTTTAAGATTATCATTCTAAGCAGAATAAAACAGACAGAAAAAGTTGAGAACTATATGATTTCACTCATATTTGGGATATAAAACTGAAAACAGCAAATGAACAAGACAAACAAACAAAAACTCATAACCACAGATAACAGTTCACTGGTTATCAGAGGGAAGTGGGGAAGGGTGAGGTAGATAAGGGTAAAGGATCAAACATGGTAACAGAAGGAGATTTTTACTTAGGATGGTGAATACACAATGCAGTATACAGATAATGCACTATTGAATCGTACACTTGAAATCTATATAATTTTATTAACCAATGTCACCGCAATAAATTTAATAAAAAATAAGTGAAAAGAAAAATAATAAAATCAGAAATGAAAAAAGAGAAATGACAACTGACACCACAGAAATACAAAGAAGTGTAAGAAAATACTAGAAACAATTATATGCCAAAAAATTGGACAATCGGAAGAAATCGTTACATTTCTAGAAACCTACAATCTTTCAAAACTGAATCAAAAAGAAACAGAAAATCTGAAAAGACCAATTACTACAAACAAAATCATCAGTAATTTAAAAACTTCCAAAAAACAAAAGTCTCGGACCAGATGGCTTTATAGGTGAATTTTACCAAACATTAAAAGAATAATTAACGCCTATTTTTCTCAAACTATTCCAAAATTTCTAGAAGAAGGAAGGCTCCCAAGTTCATTTTTCGAGGTCACCATTACCCTAATTCTAAAACCAGACAAAGATACTACAAAAAAGAAAAATTATATGCCAATATCCCTGATGAACATAAATGCAAAAATTCTCGACAAATATTAGGAAACCAAATTCAGCAATACATTAAAAATAACATACACCATGAAAAGTGGAATTTATTCTTGGGATACAAGGTTGGTTTAATATATGCAAATCAATTAACATGATACACTACATAAAAAATGAAAGATAGAAATTATGTTATATCAATAGATGCAAAAAAAAAGCATTTGACAAAATCCAATATCAATTTATGATAAAAACTCTCAGCAAAGTAGGAATAGTGAAACATATCTCCATATAATAAAGACCATGTATGACAAACATACAGCTAACATCATACTCAGTGGTGAAAAGCTAAATGTGTTGTCCTTAAGATCAGGAACAAGACAAAGATATCCACTTTCACCATTTTTATTCAACATAGTATTGGAAGTTGTAGCCATAACATCAGAAAAGAAAAAGAAATAAAGGCATTCGAATTGGAAAGGAAGAAGTAAAACTGTTATTATTTGCAGATAACGTGATAATATAGAGGAAGAACCCTAAATATTCCTAAAAAACAAAAACATAAAAAACACTACTAGAACTGACAAATGAATTTAGTAAAGCAGCAGAATACAAAATTAATTTTCAGAAATCATCTGAGTTTTATACACCACAATGAACTACCAAAAAGAGAAATTAAGAAAACAATCTCATTTACATTTGCATTAAAAACCATAGCTAGGAATAAATCTAACCAAGGTGTCAAAAGAACTGTACTCATAAAATTATAAGATATTTAAGAAAGAAATTGAAGATGATACAAATAAATGGAAGTAAGTACTGTGTTCATGGATAGGAATAATTAACTTTGTTAAAATGTCCATACTATCTAAAGCAATCCATAGATTCAATGCTATACCTATGAAAAGTCCAATGACATTTTTCACAGAACTCAGTCAAATAATCCTAAAATGTATATGGAATCATAAAAGACCCCAAATAGCCACAGCAGTCTTGAGAAAGAACAATAAAGTAGGAGGTATCATGCTACCTGATATCAAACTATACTACAAGGCTATAGTAATCAAAACAACATGGTATTGGCATAAAAACAGGTATATAGATGAATGAAACAGAATAGAGAGCACAGAAATAAATTCGAGCCTACATGGTCAATTAATTTATGACAAACGAGGCAAAAAATATACAATTATACTACAACAAACTGAAAAGATTTTGCACAGCAAAGGAAATTATCAAAAAGAAAAGACGACCTACAGCTTGGGAAATGATGTTCACCAATGAGTTTGCAAATTGGTGCGGCCACTATGAAAAACTATGGATATTTCTCAAAAAATTAAAAAGAAAACAACTTTATGATCCAGCAATTCCATTTCCGGGCATTTATCAAAATACTAATTTGAAAATATATATATATATATATATATACACCTCTATGTCCATTGCAACATTATTTACGATAGCCAAGATATGGAAGCAACCTAAGTGCCATCAATTGATGACTGGATAAAGAAGTGGTACATATATACTATGGAATATTACTTGACCATAAAAATATAAAATCTTACTATTTATGACAACATGAGTGGACCTAGAGGGTATTATGCTAAGTGAAACAAGTCCGACAGAGAAAGACAAATATCATAAGTTCACTTATATGGAACCTAAACAACGATATAAACAAAACAGAAACAGACTCATAGATACAAAGCATATTTTGATAGTTACCAGACTGGAGGGGTTTGGAAAGCTAGGTTAAAAAAAGGTAAGCTGGGTGAAAAGGGGGAAGAGTAACACAGTTACAAAATAGTCATAGGCATGTGAAGTACAGAATAGGATAAATAGTCAATATTGTAATAACTGTGTATAGTGCCGGGTGGGGACTAGACTTATCAGGGGGATCACTTTGTAAATTATATAAATGTCTAATCACTACGCCGTATACTTTAAACTAATATAAAATAATATTGAATGTCAAATATAATTGAAAAAAAATTAAAAAAATAAATAATAAAAATAAAAAGTTAAGAAAACAATCTTATTTAAAATACCATAATAAAAGTAAAATAGTTAAGAGTACAATCATCCTAGGATGTAAAAGTCTTCACAAAAAACTATACAATATTGAGTAAAGAAATTAAAAAATATACAAAGAAATAAAAATATGCCTTATGCTCATGGATTGTAAATTCTAATATTGTTAAAATGTTCATATTAGTCAAAGCAGTCCACAGT
>NW_006443124.1:18261238-18338142 GCF_000325575.1 Pteropus alecto
CTCTTATAGACCTACAAAAGACCACATAGCCATAGCAATCATGAGAAAGAAAAAGTTGAAGACAGTGCAATTTCTGATTTCAAGTTATATTACAAAACTGTAGCAATCAAAACAGGATAATATTGCTATAAGAACAAACACACAGTCCCATAGACTATAATAGAGAGCCCAGAAATAAATCCAAGCATATAAGGTCAACTATTTTTTAGGTTCCAAAAAAATACAATGGGGAATGGACTGTCTCTTTAAATAAATGGTAGTGGGGAAACTGTTAAACCATACATTTTTAAATTAAATTGCATAATTATCTTACACCATACACAAAATTAACTCAAAACTGATAAAAATCTTGAATGAAAGACCTTAGTTTCTTTATAACTCCTAGAAGAAAACATGGATTAAACTTTCCTTGGCATTGGTCTTGGTAATTATAGATAAGCCAATGAAAGCAAAAATCAATAAATGGGACTACACCAACCTCAAAGCCTTCTTCACAGTAAAGAGAACAATCAGAAAAATGGACAGGCAATTTAGGAAATGTAAAAAAATGTTTGCAAACCATGTATCTTTTAAAAGGGGTTAACATCCAAAATATGTAAGGAACACATACAACTTGATAACAAATAATAATAATTACCCAATTAAAATGTGGAAAGTGTCTGGATAGACAATTTTCCAAACAAGACACAGATATATGAAAAGGTCCTCGATGTTATTACTCACCAGGGAAATATAAATCAAAACCATGATGAGATTTCACCTCACACCTTTTAGGATGACTATTACCAAAGGATTAGACCTAACAAATGTTGAGAAGGATATGGAAAAAAAGAATACCCTTTATACTGTTGGTAGAAATGCAAATTGATACAGTCATATGGAAAACAGTGTGGAGGTTCCTCAAAAAGTTAAAAATAGAACTTTCTTATGGTCTAGCAATTCAATTTCTAGGGATATAGCCAAAGGTAACAAAATCTGGATCTAAAAGGGATATTTGCACTCCTGTATTCATTGCAACTTTATTCATTATAGCCCCAAAATGGAAATAGCCCAAGCATTCATCAATGGATGATTGGATCAAGAAAATAGGGTGTATAAATGTACAAATATTAAAGTCATAATAAAATTCTTGCATTTACAACAATATGGATGAATCTGGAGGATATATGCTAAGTGGAATAATCAAGACACAGAAAGACAAATACTGTATGTTCTTATTATCAGTGGATTCTTTAAAGAGTCAAATTTACAGAAGCAAAATATATAACATTAAAATGATATAAATTTTATAACATATGAAAACATTTGAAAGAGTATACAAAAATGATGCAAAAATATTAACAGAATCACAAGCTATGGTGAAAGAATGTTCTTTAAAATCTTATCAATTATTTTAAATGTAAGCAAATTCAAACATTGTTAACAAACGTGTGATTAAACACTAAGTCTAAAAGCATGTTGTTTATAAGAGAAGCAGATTAAAGAATTTTAAAACACAAACACATACAATGATTTAATTCTAAAAGGAATATATACATTACAAACATTTTATGAAAAATAACTTGTATCATATTAATATGAGAAAAATGTACCAAATAGACAATTAAAATTAATCAAGACAGTATTCAGAAATATCTGATAATCAAGAATTTATGTGCATCCAATGTAACATTAAAATGTTTATTTAAAACATCTCAAATATTTAAGAAGCAAAACTAACAAATTTACAATGACAATAGAAAATTTGACAAGTCAAGCTGATGAAACTTAAGAAAGGTATTCAAGAAATGCAAAATAACAATGTTAGCAAACACGTACAAATATATAAAGTAAATAACACAGTAAATTTAAATACAAACTAAACATAACATACTTAGAATAGAATATAATGTAGATAAATATAAAATTAATAAAATAAAAATCAGTAAGTAGGATCAAGACTTAAAATATAGTTCCAAAAATGCTAACAGGGTAAACAATAGCAAAATTGAGAAATAAAGAAAAGACAGAACATACATAAGATATTTAAAAATATGTCACAATACAAAATCTATAAAATATAGAGAGAATACATATTAAAAATTTTAAGATGTGACAATTTTTGTCTGAGAATTTAAAACTAAGAAATAGTTAACTTGTCTAAAATAAAAATTACAGAAATTCAGTCCTGATTAAGAGGAAAACATGAATTAACCAATCCCTCAAAAATTGTAATAAAATATACATAACATAAATTTATAATTGAAGCCATGTTATGGTGACATTAAGTTCATTCACAGTGTTGTACAACCATCACCCATATCCATGTCTAGAACCAGTCATCATTCTGAACTCTGCCTCTGTAATCGCTCGGCGATAACCACTCATCTCTCCCACCTCCAGGCCTTGGAAGTGGCTGTTTTACTTTCAGTCACTATGAATCTCAATATCATAAGTACTTCATATGTGTCTTTGTGACTGACTTACTTCATTTGACATTTATCGGAATTTCATTGCTTTTAATTCTGAATAATATTTCATTGCACGTATATATTAGATTGTGTTTAATCTTTCATCCATTGATGGACACTTTGAGTTGTTTCTATTTGCTGGCCATTGTGGATAACATTGCTATAAACATGGGTATACAAATATCTGCTTGAATCTCAGCTTTCAATTCTTTTGTTGCAAATACCCAAATATGGAATTTCTGGATCATATGAATTCTGTGTTTATTTTTTTTAAGAAATGGAACTGGAGATGTATGAGATACCCAATTTTTGGATGTTCTCATTAAGACATTGTTTTCTGTTTGTTTTATTTTATTTGCATTTTTAATAATAGTCATCCCAATATATGTAAAGTGTTATCTTACTAAAGGTTGATTTGCATTTTCCTAGTGATAAATGATATCAAGCATCTTTTCACGTGTTTATTGGTCCTCATTTATTTTCTTTGAAAGAACGTTCAAGTCGTTGTTCATAATTTAATTGGATTGCTGTTGTTTTTGAATTATAGGGCTTTTAAATATATTCCAGTCATTAATACCTTATCGAATACGTATTTGCAAACATTTTCTCCAATCTGTGAATTGCTCTTTTACTCTTTGATAGTGTTCTTTGATTAACAAACATTTTCATTTTCAACTTGCTAAGGTCCAATTTATATATATATATATACATGCATAAAATATGTTTTTAAAATTACCTGTGCTTTTGGTATCATATCCAAGAAATCGTTGCCAAATTTTATTCCATGAAGTTCTCTCCCTATGTTTTCCTTTAAGAGTTTTATAGTTTTAGGTCTTATGTTTAGGTATTTGATTTATATTAAGTGAATTTTTATACATGGCATAAGTTAAAAGTCCAAATTAATCATTTTTTTTTAAATGTGGACATTTAGTTTTCCCAGCACCATTAATTTGAAAGATGGTCTTTTATCCATTGAATGATTGGCACTCTTGTTCAAAATAATTTGACTGTAGATGTAAGGGTAATTTCTGGGCTCTCTATTCTATTTTATTGCTCTATGTGTCTGGTTTATATTGTATCACATTGTTTTGATAACTGCAGCTTTGTTGTAAGTTTTGAAATCAGAAGTGTAAGACCTTCAACTTTGTTCTTTTTAAGATTGCTTTGGCAACTTGGAGATAATTGAAATTCTATGTGAATTTTAGGATGGAATATTTTATTTCTCAGGAAAATATTGTGATCTTGTTACAATTCACATTGAATATACGTATATACACACACTTTGGGTCATATTAACATCTTAATACTATTAAGTCTTGCAATCTTTTAAAATGAAATATCTTTCCGTTTTTGTGTGTCTTCTTTAATTTCTTTCAACAATATATTTTTTAATTTTTCAGTTTACAAGTCTTTCATCGCCTTCATCAAGTTTATAAGTAATTTGTTCTGTTTTATGCTATTTTAAGTGGACTCGTTTTTTAAATTTTCTTTCCCATTTTGTTAGTGTTAGTGTACAGAAAGGCAACTATTTTTGTGTGCTGATTTCGTATCTTGCAACTTTTGCCTTTCCCTAATAATTGGTTACATAGAGCAAAGAAAGGGGTTTATTGAGATGGTATCTACTCCTGGTGCAGATGCTGTGAAAATGATTGAAATGACAACAAAGGGTTTAGAATATTACATGAATCTTGTTGATAAAGCAGTGGCCGGGTTTGAGAGTACTGACTCTAATTTTGAAAGAAGTTCTGTAAGTAAAATGCTATCAAACAGCATCATGTGCTACAGAGAAATTTTTCGCAAAAGGAAGAGTCATTTGATGGGGCAAATTTCATTGTTGGTTTACATTAAGAAATTGCCACAGCCACCCAATCTTCAACAACCACCACTCTATTCAGTGAGCAGCCAAAGGCATAGAGGCAAAACCCTACACCAGCATGATGGTTAGCATTTTTAACAATAAAGTATTTTTAGAGTATGTACATTAATTTTAGATAGAATTTTATTCACACTAAATAGACTACGGTATAGCATAAACATAATATTATATGCATCAGGAAACTAAAAATCATGTGACTTGCTTTGTTGCAATATTTGCTTAATTGTGGTGGACTGAAACTAAACTTGCAATATATCTGAGGTATTGTCTGTCATATGTCTTATTGCAGATCTCTTTAGATTTATCCTACTTGGTGTCATCGAGCTTTCAGTTATTTAGTCTTGCCTTTTCTCAAATTTGTAGTTTTGACCATTGCTTCTTCAAATAATGTCTCTGCTCCTTTTTCTCTCTTATATCTTTCTGAGACTTCCATAACAAATATGTTTGCTCTTTTGGTGGTGTGTCATATGTAGTTCAGCCTCTGTTTAACTTTTGGTTGTTCTTTGGACTCCATAATTTCACAAGTCTAATTTCCAGTTCTCTGATCTTCTGCTGGCCCGTGTCAACTGTCGAAACCCCACACCCGTTTTTAAAAATCGTATTTTTTCAGCTCCCGATATTGTTTTAATTACTCGTCATAATTTATATCTCTTTATTGATGTGATAATTTTTTACATATGTTGTTTTTCTAATTTCCTTTAGTTTGCTTTCCTTAACTCATTGAACATTTGTAAGACAGTTGTTTCAAGTCTGTCCAGTAAGTTTTATTTTTATGTATCTTCAAGGATGGCTTCTGAATTTTTTTTTAAATGTCGTATTTCTCTGTTTTTGTATGCCTTGTGAACATCTTCATCAAAATCTGTGCACTCAGAAATATCCATCTCTTGGATGGTAGACCACCTAAGAAGATCAGGTGCTATAAGTGTAAAATATAAAAAATAAAAAATAAAATAAAGGATTATAAGCTGACAAGGTCCTTGTAATCTGTGAGGGCTGACATCTCCTCTACACCAAAATCATGCCACTCGGGGAAGGGTGTGGAGCAAGGTGAACAAAAATGCTGTGGAATTCCCTATTATTCTGAATGTGTTTTTTTGAGATTGAATATTCACTTGCTTCCTGTACAGCTATGACTAGTTTCCAGACCTCCAATTATTCGGTTGTTTTTGGATGTCTTCACCATACATCAAGAGCCTGACACTTCCTAGTCAGCAGTTTTGCTACTCTTAGCCCAAATCAATCAATTTTTTTTGAAATTGAGAAGATAATTAAAAATATATCACTCTAATAGACATGAGGCCTAGATGGTTCATAAACTTAATAAAAATTAAAGAGACAAATATTTTCTAGGTAAATTTATGGTTTTTGAAGTGTGACAAGAAAAGAAAACAATACTATCTGATTCATTTATTATATCTATAATAAACTTAATACAATTATAATTATATAATAAAAGGATAAGAATATTACAAATAAATATCATTATGAACATATAAGCAAAAATCCACAAAACAATAAATAGTATTTAGCCATATGATAATTAAAAAAAAAAAAAACCTGTCAGGAAATTAAGGTTTGTAGCAAGTTGTTTCAGTGTCAGAATTTCTTTTCAAAATATTTTATTTCACAAATTTAGCCTTTCTTTTAATTGCCACAATTGTAAACACCTGTATGATCACCTCCATAATCAGGCGCAGACTATTTCTATTGCCCCAGAACATTCTCTAATACCTCTTCTTATTCATTCATTTTTCTTCTGAAAATATAGTTTTATGATGACATTTATATTATTGTATAAAATAAAATCACATATTATATGAATAATTACTTTTTATTTATATAATATAAACAAACAATATGCATACATGTGATACATCATTTATATGTATATATGTGTGTGTGTATGTGTGTGTGCTGTAGATATTGTAATTAAGGTCCTGTGTCCAGGGCTGATTATGAACATCCTTGTACAAATCTTTTGCAGACATACGTTTTCATCTGTCTCAGGTAAATGCCTAAGATCGGGATGGGTACATCACAGAAGGGTTGCATCAACATATGAGTGTCCCACTTATTCTACATCCTTAGAAATTTAAAGTTTTAGTATTTTTTAATTAGACATTTTGTTGCCTGGGGAAGAGTAATGTGCACTTCCCAATGATTAATGTTCTTGAGCATATTTCACTTACTTCTTGGCCATCCGTGTACAGGTATGCTCAAATCTCATTTTTCTTTTCTTTTCTTTTTCCTTTCAACTATGGTTGACATTTGATATTATATGAGTTTCAAGTGTACAGTATAGTGCTTACATTGTTTATCTTTTTATTGTTGATTACAGAAATTCTTTTCTTTGACATATGTACTTTGAGTACTTTCCCCTCAATCTGTTGATTGCATATTCATTTATTTCATGCGGTCTCTTTTATTTTAAATTTTCAATAATTATATTTATTATTTTTTCTATTTTAAGAATAGATTTTTAGTGTTTTGCCTAAAAAAATCTTTGCTTATCCCAATTTTATAATTTACTTTTTAGAAATATTATTGTTTTAGCTTCTATATTTAGATATATAATCCATCTTGAAATAATTTTTACATGAGGATTTTGTTTAGGTTCAAAGTTTATTTATTTATTTTTACTATGGCCATTCTTTTTTTTATTTTCTCAACTTAGAGCCTCAGAATTCTTTTTAATATAATGTATTACATTATATTGCATTATCTGAGAGAGGCACACAAAGCAGAAAAATTTGTTCAACAAAATTCAACTCTATGATATTAAAAATAATAAACCTCTTAGCAAATAACAATAAAAAAAACTTCCTTAGACTAATAAAACATGCATATATCTGTATATATATATATATATATATATATATGTTACATACATATACATGATATGTAACGTGTAATATTAACATAATATATACTGTAAACATATGCAATTTGGAGGTTTTAATAATCCCCAATTAATCCTGAATACCACTTGTCAGGATCAAGACAATGACTTAATTTTAATCTTTTTAGTTTTACATTGTAATGAGGCACTAAACAATATAATAAGACAACAAAAATAAATATAATGTGCAGTATTTGGAAAGTAAAAATCTTGTTATTTAAAGAGAATATCATTATCTACATAGAGAATGCAATAAAATCTATCAGATATTTTTTTAAAAATATGACAAGACCATCTAAAATGTAAAATTAATCTTAACACTATACATTAGAGTCCTTATTTGTTAGTTTATTAACAGACATCTCACAGAAGAGTAAGATTTAAAGAAACATAGTATTGGCTAGATAGAGAACCAGAAGAGAGAAAGAGCAATTAGGGAGATCATTTTATAAACTATATAAATGTCTAACCAATGTACTGTATACTTGAAACTAATAAAATAAAATAAAAATAAAAAATTAAAAACATAGTATGCATATAAAGATACTTCATTTCAATAATAGTATATATGCATATTATTATAACACTTTGAGACCATGACACATGCATAAGAATGTTCATGCAATATATTTATGTATTGTTTATGGGAACAATCCAAATTTATATCAACATAGAAATTGATAAATACAGCATGGTAGTAATTTATAAAATGAAATATTATAATTCCACAATTTCAATGAATGACGCATAACTGCATATCTCTGCATATACCTACATTAAAAATTATTGTGTATAAGTATAAGCCGAATAATAATATGCATGATATATCATTTATTTGTGGTGGAATTTGTACTGGACCGACGCATAGTGAATGGGAAATGGAGTACTTCCTGAGGTGGAAGAAATTCAGTTCACAGATGCTAATACTACTCGAGAACCTGAAGAAAATTTAGATTGTTCAGAGTTAATTGAAACAAATCTTAATTCTCAAAATGTTGGTAAAGAAACAGATGGTACAAAAAGAAAATATTTATCTGACAGCGAGTCTGATGATAGCAAACCAGAGAAAAAACAAGATGCTGCTGATAAACCAAGAGGCTTTGGCAGAGGTCTTGATGCTGCATGAATAGTTGGTGCCACAGACAGCAGTGGAGATGTCTCTCATGGTGGAAAGATGCAGATGAGGCAGATCTGATGCTGGCAAAGAGGCAAATAAGAAGTGTCCTCAAATGGTAATTGCTTTCTATGAAGAGAGACTAACTTGGCATTTTTGTCTGAAGACAAAGCTCAATAATTGTTTGCATAAAACTTCATTCTAATGAAAATCAATTTGATATGTTTGCTTTGAAGTACTATTGGGGAGTCGTGAGGACGGGGACAGCTGCATCTATAGCACTGGTTACTTTGAACAAAAGCTTTCTGTATTTGCTTCCTTTATCAGAAAAGAACATGGTATATTTTTTTCTCTGCATTAGAGAACAGATTTTCTAAATGTTAGAACCTCCTTTGTCATTTCTTGGTCATAATTGGTGTATGCCTCAGGATCAGCTTGGGTTTTATGTTTATTTAGTTTCTTTTTGGTGTGTATACATAGAATACATATGTAAATGGTTTTCTTTTTTTTTAACATTTATGAAAAAAACATAGCATTTTACCACCGTGGATTGGCCCATCATTCTGGGATGCCATCATTTTCAGCAACCTAAGAAACCTTTGAAATTAAAGAGATAATTTGTAATTAATTTGGGCAATTTAAATGTAATGTAAGCAACTAAAATTGGACAATTTAAAGCAGCCATATCAAACTCTATATTCGTATCTGCAGCCATAAAAAAATGCATGTTTATTTACAAAACTCCTAAAGGAAAATTTTGTCACTACGAACAACCTCCCCACCGAAATGAGAAGACTAGGCAAATCCTGCTGTGTTTTAATTAGGAAAGTAAGACTTATTTAAAGGTTCCTTTAGGAGAGATGAAATCCTTCTGCTGCATTAACTTAAAGAATTAGATTTACTGAACGTTTACGACTTTGTTCATGAAATGAAGGTTAGAGATGGTTGGAGATCTGGCAGTTTAGGACCTGCTGGGATAAGTGCATGAATGAACTTTTATAATCTAAACTTTTGACTTGCGTGTATTTTCATTATCCCAATTCATTCCTTACATGTAGACTCAATATCAGTGTTTGGGTTATTGGTTCAGCAGAAGCCAAGAAAAACAATAACTTTGTAGTAATTAGAATGTTATGCATCTGTATATTGTTTCCTTAATTGTAAATACTGGTAAAAAGTGGTCAATAAATAGTTTTATATTCAAAAAAATTTAAAATAAATAAATAATTTCAAGCAAAAGTAAATAATCTTTGTGGATTTATACATTTTAGCCAAAAATGAAACCACACATTTTCCCCCACCCCCGCTATCATGGTTAGTGCAAGAAACTAAACAGAAAGGTTTTTGGTAAAGAATTTTTGTGCTGGGCAATTTGGGATGACCTTCCCACAACCTCTGCTCCAGTATAACTAAGAGATAACCCACCATCATGACACTCCGCAGGAAGGGAGCAAGGATGCTGGAAGGCCACCGCAGAGAAAGTACTGCTTCCTCTCTTAAAGTATTAATTCATGGTTACAACTATCAGATAGGGACAGAAGTGCCCTGTATTTTACTTCCATATCGCCGGTCATTGGAGCAAACATCAAACTGGCCAAATTGCTAGTACTTATAGAGGACCGAGGAAGCAAGGAAGTCTGAGAAATTGTTTCTGTCACATTTTAACTAGAAGAATGGTGCAGTGGAGCTTGAGTAAGGGGAGTGACACTGACTACATGCTACTACTTTCTGCTTTAGCAGTAGAAGGTAGGGGTCCGGGGTAATATTAGGAGAGGCACCACAAGGCCTCGTTTCTATCTGTATTTTGTGTTTATTTTTTTAAAGTATTGTAGACAAATAAACAAAAGTGTAAGCAAGATTAAACTAGGTGCTAGATTTCTAAATGTGTGTTATATTATCCCTACTCCTATCTGTATATTTGAAATATTTCAAGATATAGTATACATTTGTTCTTTTAATTTAAGTATTCTGAATTTGGAACATATACCCATGTCTATTGATCAGATTGATAAGATGATATAAAATTGAGGATAATAGTCTAGTTTAATTTTGGTAACCTTAAAGACTATCGGAAAGAAATTTCTCTTCGTGAATACATAATGACCCATTATAAAGTGAAATGATGAAATTCCTTCTGTCATCATATTTCTGGGTGGCAGATTTTTATCATATTTTCTTTATACATATCTCAGGTATATTACAATAAATGATATATTAATTACATTTTGAAGTGAAAATCTGTGCCTTTATTTAATACCGATAAATCAGTCTAAGTTGTATGTGTGTATGAGTTTGAATTAACCCATTTTGGCTTCATGCCTCCACATCTGGACAGCAGGAAACAGCGTTTTACTGTTAAAAGCTAATCATGTCACCTGTGACTATTGTACACCAGGCACAAGATGGCTAAACAGCTCATAGGGGAGACACTTTACTGCTATGAAGTTCATCTCTCTGCCAGATGTTGTCATGGCAACCACACAACATTGCCTTCTTTGTTTGCTCATAAAAGATGCCTACTGATCCCGAAGAGTTTCTCTTATTTCCTCTAATAGGTTAAGGATCCAATTAATCACAGATTCTCAGGAGAAAGGTAAAGTTTTAACTCTTGCTAATTGAGAGGCTATTTAACAAGGCTCAGTGGGTGCTCTGGTTATCCAAAGTCATTAAAAGTTTTACCCACAATCCCAAGAGACTTTATATTGATCCCAGCATTGCTCTTCCAATTAAGGTGCATGTCTCCTCCCTTGGAGCACACAATGCCTATGATTAGTACCATGCTGTTTTGTTAGTGAACACTCCAACCCCACAGATGTAAGAGAAAAAAAAAGTGAATCAAAGCTTCCTAGAAATTATATTTCCAGGCAATTGAATCACCCTTCAACTTCTATTCACCAATTTCATTAAAGTGTAATGAGTAACGGAAGATCCCACGGTATCGATGCCTGTTAGAACATACATTAATATAAGCACGCATCTTTAAGAGACTGCACAGTACGTCCAACAAACCCAGGTGTGGCTAGGAAGGATTGTGTGGCAAACTTCCAAATCTAGAAGTTGGAAAGATAATGTTATTTCTAGTCTCTCTTTGCTTCTTAATTATTTAATATGTGAGCATTTAAAGAAACTAAACAAAAACCTCTTACACATTTTTTTACTAGTCATTGTATTTTGTTGTCCTACATTTGTGAAAATAAAGGGTGGGGGGCGCGGTTAGGTGGAGGAAGGAAGTTTATGAAACCATTTTATTTCTGAGGTACTTTACATGTATTTTATTTTATTTCCAAAACCATTGCTTTTTTACTAATTATAGTTGACATATAATATTATAATAATTATAGTACTACAATATAGTAATTTCACGTTTATATCCCTTATGATATGATCACCACTGTAAGTCTAGTAAACATCTTCACTGTACAAAGTTATTACAATATTATTGACTATATTATTTGTGCTGTACATTTTATTTCTGTAACATTTATTTTATAACCGAAAGTTTGTACTTCTTGTTTCTCTTCATTTTTTTCACCCACCCTCATACACCCCTCCCTCCGTTTTATCTGTTTCTCTGAATCTGTTTCTCTTTTGTTTTATTTGTTCACTTATTTTGTTTTTAGACTCAACATATAAGTGAAATCATACAGTATTTATCTTTCTCAGTTCATCTGATTTCACTTAGCCCAATACCCTCTATCCATGTTGTTACAAATGGGATGATTTTATTCACTTTATGCGTGGGTGATAATACTCCATTACTCACACACACACCTCTTTTAATCTATTTGCCTATTGATGGAAACCTAGGCTGCTTCTGCATCTTAATTCTCATAAATAAATTTCCCTGAACATAGGGCTGCATATTTTTTTCAAATTTTGTTTATGCGTACTTTGAATAAATACTCAGTAGTGGAAGAATGATGAATCCTATGGCAGTTCTATTTTTAGTTTTTTTAAGGAAACTCCAGACTGTTTACCATAGTGGTTATACCAATTTGCAATCCCATCAACAGTGCACAAGGATTCCCTCTTCTCTACATCCTCACCAACAGGTGTTGATTTATCGATGATAGCCATTCTGACAGGTGTGAGGTGATAGCTCATTGTGTTTTTGATTTGTATTTCTCTGATGGTTAGTGAAGTTGAGCATCTTTTAATATGTTGAAACACATCCATAACAATATTGCTGAGACTAATATCTGAGAGTTTATTGCCTACGTTTTCTTTGAGAAATTTTGTTTTCGGGTTTTATGTTCAAGAATTTATTCTATTTTGTGTTTATTCTTGTATACGGTATAAGAAATTGGTCCAGTTTCATTTTTTGCATATATCTGTCCAGTTTTCCCGACACCATTTATTAAATAGACTGTCTTTACCCAATCGTACATGTTTTCCTCTTATCTCATAGATTAAATGACCATACAGGTGTGAGTTTACTTCTGGGCTCTCTATTCTGTTTCAGTGATCTATGTGTCTGTTTTTATGCCAGTACCATGCTGGTTTTTTTCACTTTTATTTTATTTTATTTTATTTTATCAATTGTATAGCATAGTAATCAGAGATCCCCATAACTTTCAAAGCAATCATCCCACTAATTCTAGTACCCCTCTTCCCCCTCATATATTTATTACATTATTAACCATCTTCTCTATGCTACACTCTACAACTCCATGTCTATTCTGCAACTATCCATTTGTACCTCTTAATCCCTTTGCCTTTTTTTGTTCCCCCTAACTCCTTCCCATCTAGTATTCCTCTAAATATTATCTGTATCTATGAGTTTATTGTTGTTGTTGTTGACTTTGTTCTTTAGATTCCACAGTATGTGAAATCATGTGATGTTTGTCTTTCTCTATCTGACCTATTTCATTCAGCACAATACCCTCTAGGTCCACCAAGGCAATATCTTTTTCCATCCCTTTCCTTTTAGTCTGTGTGTGTCTTTTAATCTGAAGTGAGTCTCTGGTAGGCAGCTGTGCTGTTTTAATTACTATAGCCTTGTGGTATAGTTTAAAAGCATGAAGCATAATATTTCTAACTTTCTGTATCTTTTTTTTAATTAAATATATTGGCATGACATTGGTTAATCAAATCATAGATTTCAAGTGTACAATTCAATAATATGTAATATGTATATTGCATTGTGTGTTGACCACCTAAAGTCAAATCTCGTTCCAACACCATATATTTGATCCCCTTTACCCTTATTTACCTTTCTCACTCCCTCTTTCCCATTGGCAACCACTGAACTGTTGTCCCTGTCCATGAGTGTCTGTTTGTCATGTTTGTTTTTTGCTTTCAGTTTTATATCTCACACATAAGTGAAATCATATGGTTCTCTACTTTTTCTGTCTGACTTATTTTGCTTGGCATGACAATCTCAAGATCCATCCACATTGTTGCAAATGGCAGTATTTCACTTTACTTAGGCTATTCAGGTTTTTCTTTTGTGGTTCCACATAAATTTTAGGATTATTTGTTCTAGTTCTGTAAAAATATGTCATTGGCATTTTGATAGAGATTGCATTGACTCTTTACCGTGTTTTGGGTAGTATGAATATTTTAACAATATTATTTTTTCCAGTCCATGAACATGGTATATGCTTTTATTTATTGGTGTCATTTTCAATGTATTTTATCAATTGTCTTATAGTTTTTAGATTACAGGTTTTTCATCTCCTTGGTTAAATTTATTTTAGAGATTTGATTGATTGATTGATTAATGCAATTATTTTCTTAAGTTATCTTTCTGATTATTTTTAATGTGTAGAAACAACATATTTCTGTATATTAATTTTGTATTCTGCAATTTTATTGAATTTTTAAATTAATTCTACTAAATTTTTGTGGAATATTTATAGTTTCTTATATATAGTATTATGTCATATGCAAATGGTGACAATTTTATTTCTTTCATACCAATTTGGATGCCTTTTTTTTTCTTGTGTGAGTGCTGTGGCTAGAATTTCGAATGCTAGGTTGAATAGAATTGCTATGAGTGTCTTGTTCCTGATCTTAAAGGAAAAGCTTTCAGTTTTTACCATTGAGTATAACACTAGCTGTGGGTTTATCTTGTCTGGCCTTTATTATAATTGAGGTAAATTTCCTCAATATCTCCTTTGTTGAGAGTTTTTTAAATTATAACTATGTTTAATTTTGTCAAATGCTTTTTCTGGATCTATTGAGATGATTATCTAATGTTTATCCTTGGTAATGCTTATGTGGTACACGATGTTCATTGATTTGGGGATATTGAACTGTCCTTGCAGCCCCAGAATAAATCCCACTTGATCATGATGTGTGATCCTATTAATATATTGTTGAATTTGGTGTGATAATATTATGTTGAGAATTTTTGTGTCTATGTTTATCAGGGATATTGGCCTGAATTTTTTTTTTTTTTTTTTTTTTAGTTCATTTGTTTGGTCTTTACATCAGGATAATGTTGGTATTGCAGAATGAGTTTGAAGTGTTCCTTTGACTTCAATATTTTGGAATACAATATATTGAGAAGGACAAGTATTAATGTGTCTTTAGCTCTTTGAGACAACTTGTGAAGTCATCTGGTTTTAAATTTCTGTTTTGCAGAGGTTTTTGATTACTAATTCAAATTTGTTACTTGCAATTGGTCTCTTCAGATTTTTCTGTATTTTTCCTGGTTCAATCTTGGGAAGTTTTCTGTTTCTAGAAATTTATCCATTTTTTTTAGGTGATCCATTTATTGACATATAATTGTTCATAGTATTTTTTCATGATAATTTATATTTCTGTGGTAAGGTTGTAACTTCTCCTTTCATTTCTGATTTGATTTATTTAAGCATCCTCTTTTTTTCTTGATGAGTTCAGCTAAATGTTTATTATTTTGTTTATCTTTTTAAATGACCAACTTTAGTTTCATTGATAATTTCTATTTTTTATACTCAATTTCTTGTTTCTTGATGTAGATATGTGTCACTATTTGATTCTCTCTTAGAACTACTATTCCTGAATCACATAGATTTCAGAAAGTTTTGTTCCCATTTTTATTTGTCACAAGATATTTTTGATTACCTGTTTATTTGTTGACAGACACACTTTTAGTAGCATGTTGTTTAGTCTCTACCTTTTCGTATTTTTTTCAGTTTTCTTCCTGGAATTGATTTCTAGTTTTATATCATTGGGATTGGAAAATATGCTTGATATAATTTCAACTTTCTTGAATTTATGGAGGTTTGTTTTATGTCCTAACGTGATTTATCCTGGAGAATATTCTATGTGCACTTGAAAAGAATGTGTATTCTGCAGTTTTCGAATAAAATGTTCTGTATATATCTATGAAACTATTTAATTTAATGTGTCTTTTAAGGCTAATGCTTCCTGATTGGTTTTCTGTCTGGAAGATCTAAGAATTAATGTAAAGGGATATTAAAGTCCACTACTATTATTGTAGAATTACTTTGAATTCTTTATCAGACAAGTTATTGTCAAGTTTTCTTTTATGTCTCTTAATATTTGTTTTATATATTTAAAGTGCTCCTACATTGGATGCATAAATATTTATGAGTGTTATATCTTGTTCTGGACTATACACTTTATCATTTTGTAATGCCCTTTTATACTTTATGTATTTTATATCATATTAGATGTTTTTGTTTTGTGTTATCCCCTAACTACTTGTAGTTGATTTTTCTTCTTTTGCATTTTACTTTTGCATATAACTTTTTAGTGGCTGATACATTGTCTTTACTATATATTTGTCTTTAACAGTGAGATTTTTAAAAAGTATATATTAATGTATTTTCTGGTTGTGGCCTTTTCTTTTCCATTAAATGAAGTCCCTTTAGCATTTCTTGTAAAAGTAGTTTAGCAGTGATGAACTCTTTTAGTTTTTGCTTGTCTAAGAAACTATTTCTCCTTCAATTATGAATAACCTTTCTGGGTAGAGTTTTGAGACTGTAGGTTCTTTTCCTTTAGCACTTTCAATATATCTTGCCACTCCCTTGTGGGTTACAAAGTCTCTGCTGATAAATCACGTAATAACTTTACGGGATTTTCCTCGTATGTGACTAGTTCCACACCCCCCGCCACCATTAATCCATTTAAGATTATCTCTTTGCCTTTAAACTATGACATTTTAATTATGATGTGTCTTTGTATGGATCTTTTTGGATTCATCTTGATTGGGACTTTTTGTGTACCCTGGCTCTGGATGTTCATTTCCTTTCCCTGTTTAGGGAGTTTTTCAGCCATTATTTCTTCAAATAAATTGTCTGCCCCATTCTCTTTCTTCTTCATTCGTGACCTTTATAAATGTGATTATTAGCATTTTTCTTTAAACTATCCTTTTTTATTTTTTTCATTGTTTTTTCTGTTCTTATTGGATAATTTCCACTATTCTATTTTCCATGTTGCTAATCTCTTGTTCTATAATGTCTAATCTGCTGTTGATTCCCTCTGGTTTATTTTTCATTTTAGTCATCGTCTTCACTTCTGAATGGTTTTATTTTATATTTTCTAACTCTGTTAAAGTTCTCATTGTTTCTCTATTCTTCTCCCAAGTTTGGTTAACATCCTTATAAGTATTACTTTGAATTCTCTATCAGTCAAGTTACTTATTTGCACTTTATTAAAATATATTTCCGTGTTTATTTGTTGTTCTTTAATTTGGAACATATTTATTTATCTCTTCGTTTTGTTTGATCTTCTGTGTTTTCTTTCCTAATAGTTTGACAAAGAAGCCACCTCTCCAGATCTTAAAGGATTGACCTTGTTTAAGAGCTACATCTATGCTAACTCTGTGCCAGGTGGCTTTGGCAGGCCAGTTGAAGCTAAAGCAGGTGTTTGCACCATCAGGGGTGCTCTGGCAATCCAGATTGCTAGATCTGGGGTAGGCATGAGCCAAGATTTCCCAGAGTGCATAGCTCCAAGGGTGCTTTAGCCTGCTGGCTGGCCAACTGACCAGGTCTAAAGTGGGTGTGCTCAAGGCTGCTTGTGGCATGCTACATCAGCCTTGAAGGATGTCTGGAACACTTGGATCGAGTGCTATCTAGAAGAAGGGACAGTGTAAACAATGCACTCACTGACATATCTGATCTTGGAGAGTTCCTCAAGATCCTGGGAGTTTGCACAGTTCAGAAGGCATGCTGGAGCTATATTTTTTCATGAATAGTACAGGTGCCCTCTAAATTACTTTTTTATCACTGTGCCTCAGAGCAGGCACTTCTGGGGCACCTCAGTGATATCTCTACTGCAGGCAACCCCATCAGTGTGGGGTTCTGACCACTGCATCTGTATTTCTCCTACCCTCCCCCACCATGTGGTCGCTCTTATTTGTTGTGCAGAAGCTGTCCAGTATGCCCTCAGCTATTCTTCAAGACATATTTCTCTATATGTAGATGTGTATTCAGTGTATCTGTGAGTTCAGGTGAGTTCAGGGTCTTCCTGTACTGTTATTTGGACCCTGCTTTTCATCTCTTAATAGTTATAGTTATTATTATTAATAAATGCACTTTTAATAGTAAGTAGCCATCAGAATGCTAAGGCATTATGGATTTGTTTAGGTCCTAAGGATACACAGATCCTCAGTTTCCCTCTTTGACTACCCATAGCCACTCAGATGGCATCTCTGAGAGAAATATACCCAGTGCTGAATGTCAAGCAAAATGGCTATTTTTAAACACGAGTTTTTGGGGTTTGTTTTTTCCCTAACCCTCAATTTAGTTGTGAAAATAGCTGAACTTGACTGCAGAAATGTTCTAACAATCCTGCATTTTTTTTATTTTTTGCCTAAATTCACAGGCTACCTCAGTATTTTATAAATTCACCTTTGAGACTGAGAAAATGTAGCCCCCTGGAAGACACACACTTTGGAATTAAATAAAAGAAGACTCTCCATAGAAACTAAAGATTTTTTGTTTCATTTTGAAACTTGTATTTCAAACATTAGTTGAGTCATTAAATCAATTTATCATGTCACCTCTGTATTTTATCCTCATAGTAGAATACAAAATACAAAAGAACATCCCATAAAAAAATATACTTGTGTAATCCTGTTTAAAACATGAGGTGCAGTAAATTGTATTTCTTCCTGTAGTCACATGCCAGCATAAGCGCCTAGCTACCACATACATTCACTCTACCAGAAAAGGCCTGGTCTGTCTGCTGCATCGGCTCTCCACAGTATGAAGAAACAGAATCCAAAATGGTGCACATGGAATTGCAAAGATTTACCTGCTCCTCCAACATGTCTAAAGATCTGTCTTCCAGATTCACAGCCTAACTTATTTTGTTCACTAGTCTACTGCACTTCCAGAAGAACTGAGCTCTAAGCTACCCTCAAAGCCAATACTCTCCTAAGATTTTTTTGTATTTCTTATAAGCATTTGTCCATTAACATGTAGAGCCCTAAGTAGCTCTTGTATGTGGCTTTTGTGGGAATATTAGAGGAGAATTGGCAATACCTTCCTCACTTTGGGTGGGGGAAGGTTTATATAAACCCTCTCTCTAGAATGTCTCTGTGTAATGAACTAACATGATGATAGGGTTATGTGTAGAAGTGTGATATTTTTCTCAGATTGGGATTATCATGAACAATGATTTCTTGAAGTATTTTTTTGTCTTATTAAAAATTTTATTAAAATACAGCTAACATACAATATTATATTAGTTTTAGGTATACACCATAAATACACCAGTTATTCATGTTTATATACCTAAAGAAGTGATCACCATTATAAGTCTAGTAACCATCTGACACTGAACAATTTTACTACAATATTATTGTCTATATATCCCCTATGCTATACATTACATCCCCATGGCTTATTTATTTTATAATTGGAAATTTGAACTTCTTTATCCACTTCAACTTCCCCACCTCTTACTACTTTTTTTCCAATTAGAGCTGACATTTAATATATATTTGTTTCAGGTGGACAGCATAGTGATTAGACATTTATATAATTTTGAAGTGATCCCCCTGATAAGTCTAGTACCCACTAGGACTATACGTCGTTATTACAATATTATTGACTATATTTCCTATGTTCTATTTACATCTGTGTGACTATTTTGTAACTGCTAATTTGTACTTCTTAATCTCTTTACTTCTTTCACCCAGCTCCCAAATCCTTCCATTCTCAACTTTCAGTTTGTTCTCTGCATCTATGAGTCTGCTTCTGTTTTGTTCATTTATTGTATTCTTTAGATTCGACACATAAGAGAGATCGTATGGTATTTATTTTTCTCTGTTTGACTTATTTTGCTTAGTGTTAACCATCCAGGTCCATCCATGTTGTTACAAATAAGCCGTTTTAATGACTGAGTAATATTCAGTTGTATATATGTTCTACATCTTCTCAACTTATTCATCTATTGAAGGATGCTTAAATTGCTTCTATATCTTGGCTATTGTAAATAATGCTCTATTAAACATATATCTTCTCTCATTTACTATATTGTTTTTTATTCCATTTTGTTGATGATTTCCTTTACTGTGCAAAAATTTTTGGTTTAATATAGTCGCATTTGTTTATTTTTGTTGTTGTTGTTTCCCTTGCTCAAAAAGATATATCAGAAAAAATATATTATTTAGAGCAATGTCAGAGAGTTTACTGCCTATGTTTTCTTCTAGGGAGTTTTATGGTTTGGAGTCTTACATTTAAGTCTTCAATCTATTTTGTGTTTTTTATATGGAGTAAGAAGGTAGTCTAGTTTTATTTATTTATTTTTTTTGCATATATCTGTCCAGTTTTCCAAACACTATTTATTAAATAGATTGTCTTTGCTTCTTTGTATGTTTTTTGTCATGGATTAAACAGTTATATAGGCATGTTTTATTTGGATATCAGGTAGCATAATACCTCTAACTTTGTTCTTCTTTCTCAAGATTGTCGTGGTTATTCAAGGTCTTTTATGGTTCCATTTAATTTTAAAATTATGTTCTACTTCTGTGAAAAAATGTCATTGGCATTTTGATAGGAATTACATTGAATCTATAGATTTCTTTGGGTAGTATGGCCATTTTAACAATGTTAATTTTCCTATCAATGTACAAGATATATTATTCCATTTGTTTGTATCTTTGGTTCATTTCTTCAATGTCTTATAATTTCTAAGTACAGGTCTTTTATCTCCTTGGTTAAATTTATTCCTAGGTATTTTTTAATGTGATTGTAAAAGGAATTGTTTTTCTAATTTTTTTCTGATAGTTCGTTATAGATGTATACAAATACAACTGATATCTGAACATTAATTTTGTATTCTGTTTTACTAAATTCATTGATCAATTCTAACAGATTTTTAATGAAATCTTTAGAGTTCACTCTATATAGTATCATGCCATCTGCAAATAATGACAGTTTCATTTTTTCCTTTCCAATTTGGATGCCTTTTATTTCTTTTGCTTGTCTGAAGGCTGTGGCTAGGACTTCCAATACTGTGTTGAATAATAGCAGTGAAAGTGGACAGTCTTGTCTTGTTCTTGATCTTATGGAGAACATTTTTAGCTTTTCACCATTGAGTGTAATGTTAGTTGTGGATTTGTCATATATAGCCTTTATTATGTTGAGGCATGTTTCCACTATTCCCACTTTACTGATAGTTTTTATCATAAATAGGTGCTAAATTTTGCCTAATGCTTTTTCTGCATCTATTGATATAATCATATGGTGTTTAACTGTCATTTTATTTATGTGGTGTATCGTGTTAATTGATTTGCAGATATCGAACCAAACTTGCATCCCAGGAATAAATCTCACTTAAACATGGTGTATAACATTTTAAATAAATTGCTAAATTAGGTTTGCTAATATTTTGTTAAATTTTTTTTGCATCTATGTTCATCAGGGATATTGGCTTATAATTTGCTTTTCTTGTAATATCTTTGTCTGGTTTTGTAATCAAGGTCATGGTCAGAGTAAATAAGCTGGAAGCCTTCCTTCCTCTTGAATTTTTGTAATAGTTTGAGGAGGATAAATTTTAAGTCTTCTTCAAGTGTTTGATAAAATTCACCTGTGATATGATTGATCCAGAGCTTTCGTTTGTTGGAAGTTTTTATTATTATTGTTATTATTAATTATTATTATTATTATTATTATTATTACTGATCCCATGTTCTTAGTAGTAATCAGTCTGTTCAGATTGTCTGTTTCTTTTTGATTCAGTCTTAGATGATTGTATGTTTCTTGGAATTAATCCATTTCTTCCAGATTTTCCAATTTGTTGATATATAATTAACTGTTCATAGCATTTTTTATACTTTTTTTTATTTCTGTGTTGTCAGTTCTCACTTCTCTTTTATTTCTGATTTTATTTATTTAGATCTCTTTTTTTCTTGAAGAGTCTGGTTAAAGGTTTATCATTTTTCTTTTTCCTTTCAAAGAACCAGCTTTTGGTTTCATTGATCTTTTGTATTGTTTTTAGACTATTTCATTTATTTCGGCTCTGATCTTTATCTCCTTCCTTATACTCTGTTTTTTTTTTCTAGTTTCTTTATGTGTAAGTTTAGATTTTTTACATTGAGATTTTTCTTGTTTTTTGAGGTTATGCTATGTTGTTATGAATTTCCCTTTTAAGACTGCTTTTGCTCTGTGCCATAGGTTTTGAATTGTTGTGTTTTTATTTTCATTTGTCTCAAGGTGTCTTTTATTTCTTCATTGATCTCATTGTTAATCCATTTATTGTTTAGTAGCATTTATTTAGTCTCCATTGATTGTGTGTTTTTCAGTTTTTTTTTTCTCGTAATTGATTTCCAGTTTCATAGCACTGTGTCGGAGAAGACACATGATATGATTTCAAACTTTCTAAATTTATTGAGACTTGTTTTGTGGCCTAACACATGGTCTATCTTGGAAAATATATCAGGTACCAATGAAAAGAATGCAGATTCTGCTGCTTTTGGTTAAAATGCTCTACAACTATCAATTAAATCCATATGGTCTAATGTGTCATTTAAGGCTGCTATACCTTGTTGATTTTCTGTCTAGTAGATATATCCATTGATGTCAATGGACTGTTAAAAATTTTTTCCTGTAATTGTTTTACCATAAACCTCTCCTATATGTGGGTTAATTTTGCTTTATGTGTTTAGTTGCTCCTGAGTTGAGTGAATAAATGTTTATAAGTGTTATAACCTCTTGTTAGATTGCTCTCTTTATTATTATAAAGTGCTCTTCTTTGTCTCTTTTTATAGGCTTTGTTTTAAAGTCAATTTGTGATATAAATATTACTATTTCAGCTTTTATTGCTTTCATTTTATGAAATATTTTATTCCATCCCTTTAATGTCAGTCTGTGTGTGTCTTTTGATCTAAAGTGTGTCTCTTATAGACAGCATATGTATGGGTCTTGTTTTTGTATCCATTTAGCTACCCTGTGTCTATTAATTGGAGAATTTAATTCATTTCCATTTAAGTGATTATTGATAGGTACATAGTTATTGCCATTTTATTATTCATATTTATGTTTTATTTTTTCCCTTCTTTTTAAATAAGTCTCTTCAATATTTTTCTAAAACTAGTATGGTTGTAATGAATTTTTTAATCTTTATTTTGTCTGAAAACTCTTTATTGCTCTTTGAATGTTAAATGTTAGCCTTGATGCATAGAGTAATCTTGTTTGTAGGTTTTTGCTTTTCATCACTTTGCATATTTCATGTCAATCCCTTCTGGCCTGCAATATTTCTGTTGAGAAATCAGCTGACAGTCTCATGGGGGCTCCTTTCTAGGTAACTAACTGTCTTTCTCTTGCTGCTTTTAAAATTCTTTTTATCTTTAACCTTTGCATTTTAATTATGATGTGTCTTTGGGTTCATCTTGTTTGGAACTCTGTTTGTTTCCTGAACTTGTATGTCTATTTCCTTCACCAGATTAGGACAATTTTCCATCATTATTTATTCAAATAAGTTCTCAATCTTTTGCTCTCTCTGTACTTCTTCTGGATCCCTATGATGTGAATGCTGTTATGCTTGATATTGTCTCAGAGGTCCCTTAAACTATCTTCTTTTTTATTCCTTTTTTCTTTTTGTTGTTTTAATTAGGTTTTCTGCTACTTTATCTTCCAAATCACTAATTCTATTCTCTGCTTTATATAATCTGCTGTCGATTTCTTCTAGTGTATTCTTCATTTCAGTTATTCTATTCTTCATTTTTGACTGGTTAGGTTTTATAATTTCTATGATTTTTTTATGCTTATTATTTTTTTAAGTTCTCACTAAGGTTATTGAGCTTCCTTATAGCCAGTGTTTGAACTCTGTATCTGGTAGATCTCTTTTCTCTATTTCATTTTATTTCCCCTGTGATTTCTCTTTTTCTTTCATTTAAAATATTTCTTTGTTTTCTCACTCTGGCTGCCTCTCTGTGTGTGTTTCTTTGTATTAGGTATATCTTCTATGTCTCCCAGTCTTGGTAGAATGATCTTTTGTAGTAGGTGTTCTCTCTTCCTTGTCACCTTAGCCTGATGCTCCAGGGGTGTCCCTAGTGTGGGTTATGTGTGCTAACCTTTGTAGTTGAGGCTTGATTGCTGTTGGCACATCAGTGAGTATGATTTACCTTCATTCTTACTGGCTTTGAGGATTGGCCATGATCACAGCATACATAGTAACTGTTGTACAGGGGCTGACCCTTTGGAGATGGATTTGCCCCAGTGGGCTCTGGTGCCAGTTAGACCACCCTTTAGGTATGTCATCTTGTGGGGCTAATCTTATGATGCTATGTTGTGGTCTAAATTCAGCCACCATTTGTGTTGGCTCTGAGGCCTCTTGGGAGGAGCTCCTTTGTAGTCCAAGGTCAGTGACTGACCTAGGACTACCTGGTAGGAGCTACAAAGTGATCTGAAGTTGGTCACTTCCTTTGCTGAACCTGGAGGTACATGAGAGAGGCCTTGCTGGGAACCAAGGCTGGCTAACACCAGTACTAGGCCTGGGGAAGCTCAGTAAAAGCCCAGGGAACCCTGAGCCCTGCCATCTGCCTGTAAAGCTCAGCTGCTGAAAGGGTCTTGGATGGTTTATGAGTTGGGTGAGGCGGGGTCTCAGGAAGTCATCAGGGTGGAGCAAGTGGCATTCACCACATTAGTGCAGATTCAGATTTTGTGCCAGTGCTGAATCTGGGGCCACTGTGTTAAAGGCTCAGGGAACATTAAGCCTATTTATTGTCCAATAAAAAATATAGTGTGAGCTAACACTGGCTGTTGACAGCTGAAAGAACTTCAGGTGGTGCTCAGGTTGGGAGGGCAGGGTCCTAGATAGTCACCAGGGTGGAAAAAGAAGAGTTTACCAGGCCAATGCAGATCCAGATTTGGCCATGTGGGAGGTGGGCTCAACACAGGCAGGATGGTGGCTGTCCATCTGTCCAGCTCTCACCTTGAAGCCACACCATTCAGTTTATCTCTGTATGTCTCTGGCATCTCCTGAGTTGCTGTCCTTCTGATGGAACCCAAAGTGAGTATCTGGGAGCTAGTAAGTCTGTGCACGGGCCCTTGCAGAGGACGGCTGGGTTTCCAGCCATCCTCTTTCTCATCTAGATGGACAGAATTCCTGGTATTTTCACAGCCAGATATTGTGGGGGCTTCTTCTCCCGGCACAGGTGCTCTGGGATGGGGAGACTGGTGTGAAGACTTCCACAGCTGAGATATGCCTCTCAGTTTTCAACCACTACATGTGGATATGGGCCCACCTTTTTTCTTATCTGTGCCTTTTCTACCAGTCTTTATGTGACTTCTTCTGTATGTCCTTAGTTGTAGGACTTCTGTTCAGGTAGACTTCATGTGATTCTCAATAATGATTGTTTTATAATTTAGTTATAATTTAAATGTGGCCATGAGATGAGGCAGGCACAGCATTTCTCTACTCTGCCATCTTGACTGGTACCCTCTCTGGGAAGAGTCTCAGATATGGTTCCTGGAGTCCATGTGCACAAGTGTTTTATTGGTTATATCCAGAAGCTCAGGTTATTCATGAATTCAATTTTATTACATTATATTGAGTTGTTTTTAAAAATATATTGTATCACTATAGACATACAGTATAAGATTTTATTGATTTCTAAATAACTCATAGTATTATAAGCCTTTATTTTTTTTAGTCAGTTGTGTCGGTGGGATTTCATTGTAATTTTAACTTTCATAATTTTTGAGGTTGAACAACATTTCTACCATCTACTTAATATTTCCATTTTCTCTTTAATAAATGCTTATTGAAGTGTTTTACTCTTTTATCCCATGGTTTCTCTAATTTTACCTTATTTTTTTTTTTTTTTGTCAATATTACCTATGTATTCAGGGGACTAGATTTTTAGCAGGATCAAGCCGATTCTGCTTCATCACATAATTGCACTGCACCCTTCTTACTTTCTTTGTTGGACTTTCATTTGTTGTCTCAGTATAGACAACAAAGATCACAGGACATGCCTAATGCCTATGCATATGCAAGATAGAAATATGTAATTAGGAAATGAGATTCCAAAAATAACTTATTCAACTTTCTTCCGTCCAGTAAAATGCTTCTATATAAACTATATTAATTTGCAAAAAGTCATTCAATAAAATTAAACCATTATTGACATCTGGTGGTTGCTGGTTGCAAATGCATGTTTCTATTAGTGCCCTGTTCTTCCCTGCCTCATCCCTCTTCTTTTACTCCTGGTCACTAGGATTTTTCTTTCTAATTAAGTAGTAGTATCTAAAGTTTTGCCTCAGGCTTTGCTTCCTGGAGATCCTAAAATGAGGAAGTTTTTTAGAAGGAGTGTTCTTAAAAGAAGACTCCAGATGGGATGGCAATGCTGTTGTTATGGTGTTGCCTGTGGCATTCGGGGACATTTACTTTGTGGGTAAAATAGAGGAGGTCTAGATGATCTAGGAGAATTTTAAATATGTGGTAGCCGTAGCACTTAAGTGGAGTGGGACAATAAAAAAATTATAAGAATTTTGCAGTAAACTGGCTCTTGTTAAAAATAATTAAGTATTAAAAAAAAGAAAATGTAAAGTTCAGAACATCAATTTAAGGCATTCCAAAAAAGCCAAAAAGTCACTTGTCAGCTGTGAAGAGACTCTTATCTTTGAGCAAAAAGGAGACTATGCCAAAAATCAGGTCCAGACATTAACCATAACAGTGTGGAGCTGCAATGAACACTGGATTCACATTCTCAACTGGTCCTGTGCATCACAATCATAATCCTGATAGGACACATCTAAGATAGGAAACCTGGATCAGAAATATTAAGAGGAGCAAGCCTGAAAATCTTTAAAAATAAGTTTGAACTCTTCACAGCACCAGGGGCAACTCCAGCTCTTTACCAAAGAAAAAGATTTCCATCTACTTGGAGGTTTATGTATGTATTTCTCATAGCTCTAAACCAATGATAGGGATCAGAGCACAGCCTCTGTTCTGGGAGGAGGTGCTCATGCAGGGAGAGGACAAGATAACTAAATGTTAATCAAGCCATAATCAGAGACTGCAATATGTTGATCAGCCCTGCATCCAGGCCAGGAGGACACCTGCAGGACAAAGGAAGATTTCTGCTGAGATTGCTAACAACCCATTCTTCACATCTGTGAAGGGGAAAATGGAAAACAGAGTCTTTAAGTGGCTGCCCCACACAAAATAAAATCATTCATTCTATATGACTAAAACTATGGGGGGACTTAAGGATTAAAGGCTGGGAACTGCAGCAGTCATTTCATGCTACATATTCTTCTCTTTTTATGCTACATACTCTTATCTTTCCTCACTGTATGTCCATATCAAAGAAAAATGGGCAAACAAAGACTTTAAACTGTAACTCACTGGAAATAAAGAATAATATATAAACTGGATTCCCTGAACATTCAAGGGCCTTCTCAATGTCTTTACTCTGTCCCTCCCAGTATCTTTCTCTCAGTCTCTGTAAATGCCTTTACTCTGTTTCTCACTGTCCTCGTCCCTCTCTATTGTCTCCGTTTCTCTGAGTCTCTCTCAGTCTCTTTCACTCTTCCTCTGAGAGACCACACTCTGCCTGTGAAGTGTTGCCCCTTCTCTAATAAACTTTTGTCTCTAACTTTGGCTTGTGCTCGAATTCTTTCTATGCTCTCCACAAGAACCCACATGTCTCCCAGTGCAGGGCTTGGTCTCCCCTCACTTAGGAGAATTTGTCCTGTCTTACATCCATATCTAGACCTCACTAGAATGCACAGCCAGAAACTTGGGTACCACACTTGGCAATGGCTCTTGATTACATTGGCCTGGGAGGGACCATAGCATATGCCTCTTTAGGGAGTAATTATTTACATGGGGACACTCACCATGACAAAATACAAAATTTTTGTGTGAACCCAGAAGGTACTAGGAGCTTGACAATAAGAGTGACCAAAGTAAATGTCATGGAGATGACAAAACTGCCTTGGAAGTGTACCGAGGGAAGATTGGAAGGCTCGGGTTACTGGAGATATTAGAACAGATATGCCATGTGATTCCGGACCACCCACCACTGTGTACCTTAGGATAGTACAGAAGGACCCCTCTTTACTGTGGCCATAAAGAAGTCTCTGATGAGGTGATAATCCCCTCTTTGAGAAATCTGATGGTTGTACATATCCAAAGGCAAGGTTAACAACTGGGGGTGGGGGTGGATGCCATGGTGACTGGGTGTGATGTTGCTCTAGAAAGCAAGAGCATGTGGCAGTGGAAAAGTGGGTATAATTTCATAGTGAGATTTAAGAAACAAATGCTATCTAGAGAATCCAGACCCACAGGGATGTACAGTAGACATAACAAGATAGATGGACAGCTTGCAAGAGTGTTGCCTAGTAAGTATACTCCGCCCCTCCCCCAAAACAAACAAAAACCTATATATCTGTCAAGCAGAAGGAAAACATCAACCAAAGTTGAATATCATAGTCTCTCACCTAGATTAGGGATCTGACAATTCACAATCCAGAGTGCATCATTTAAACATTTTTTCCAGGAAGCACTGTGAGTTCACCAAATATATAAAGAATAAATATTTCTCACCTCATTTCCAAGATATTTCTGTCACCACTTTTTTAAAGTTAATGCATTGGGGAAATTGTAGTAGCTAAACTTGTTAAGTGTGGTTAGCTACACTGTCTGAGCCATCATCAATATCAAGGATTTTAAAGATCACCCTTGTCCTCTGGTCCGAGTAGAAACCTTTGGAGACCAGGTGATAGGTGGAGCATTAGTTTTGATCCATCCCCACTGGGCCAGTGGCTGTTTTTCCCACAACATGAAAGTAATACAGGGATAAAAATCAGCAGTGTCCACCCATCGGTTTCCTGCACTGTGGAGTCAGGGTCATTCTGACATGGAAGAGAAAGTGGACACTGCCCCTAAACCCCACTCCCCAAGTGGGTGAGTGAATTAGAAGTGATGCTGCATTTTAGGAGTAATCACCAGGATTCACATGACCATCAAGAATGTAAGGACACAGATGCCCTCAGAATCCTGCTCAATTCACTGGTCCAGCCATCCCCAAGCCTCAGCTGGCCCCCGTGGATGGCGGTATGGTGGAGAAAATTTCAGTCAGGAGTGCAATTGCAGATGCCTTGCTGGCTATGGTATTTGTACTGAAACAGATTAAACTTTACCTGATACTTAGTTTGTGGTTACTATTGTATAAGGGCAAGTATAGCTTGGTCACGGGGGAAACATACTCAAGTCCTCTCATGCTCCAGCCTCTGACCCTCTCAGCCCATTGGTCACCTGACTCTCTCATCTCATTGGTCACCAGAGCTTTTGAGCCCTGTGCTCCCCTCCAGCATACAGACCAGCTCCTCTGTATGCTCTGCTTGTGCCCTGTGCCTCTGCCCTCCTTCTTCAGGGTGAAAGAATGAAGATAATTTCCTACAGGGAAAAATGATAAAATATGGAAGACAGACACCAACTGACAAAACTGGCCAGTTTATATGGGTTTCAGAAGATGGTTCTATTAGGCTGAGCCATCAGTTGCATTTATTAGATGCCCCTAGTGACAGACTCGTGTTTTCCCTCCTTACTTTTCTGCTCACTATATTTTTCTAAATGCTACTTCCCTGGAATGACAATTCACAATAAAAAGTGATGCTTGAATCATTGCCTGAGACTGTGCTTCTGGGGAATCCATGGAATAAGTCTTTTGGAAGTTTTTTGAAATTTACCTGTCCATTACTCTGACTAGTTTTATTTGCTTTAATTCCAGTTATAGGAGTTTTTGTAAACTACTTCTTGAAGATTGTTTTATCTCTTCTTGGCCTTTACATGTATGTGTATGTGCGTGTGTGTGTGTGTGTATACATATATAATTTTAATTACACACAATACCTGCCTTTACATTTTGTTTCTGATTAAACTGGATCATTTGATAATTTGGGGAATCATTTAAATCAAATTATTTTAGTATATTAATACGTGAACATTTATTTGAGTCTTCTCTAAAGTGTCTCTCTCAAATATATAAATTTTGGTGGGGAGTACGATCCTTTTTTATCTCTATTTATTATCAAATTTTGGTTGTTTGTTGTTGATCTTTAAAAAACACTCTGAAACTGCCAACCAAAATAAAATCCAGGAATTGAACAGCTGTTTACACTTAAAATGTGGTCTCCCTTTGCCCTATTTTCCTACACCTACGACAGGAAGGAATCCAGTATTCAGCACACTCATATTCTTTCATTTAGTTTTATCTCATCTAAATGTAGACATTAAACATCTTTTATTTTAACTGTTTAATACTTTACCTTTTTTCTTTAAAAAGGTATTGTTTACTATTCTGTAACTTTTCTGAAATTCTTAATGTTATTATGTCACTAATATTGATTTTATATATTTCAGATTGCTAGAGTTTATTGATTTGGGCTATTGTAAAATATTTTATTGTGTGAATATTACACATTATTTATTAACACACCTGTGGATGAACCTTTAGGATTTTTATATTTCTGCTACAAAGAACAGGTTTTTGAATATTTCTTTATACTACTTCTTAAAACTGCAAGAATTTCCTTTGGGAGTACACCTAGCAATAGAAAGCGGCGCTGTCAATGTGAATGTGCAGTATGCATGTGTTGTCAATCTCTTCACTAAAATCGTCATATCTGTGTACATTCTGATCAGTAGTGTTAAATGGTACACTCCTGAACATATTCACCAACTCTTGGTATTGTCTGAATCTTTTATTTTTTTCTACTTGAATGGAGGAAAAATCCCATTCTTGAAATCTCATCTATTTCAGATCTTTATTGGCCACCTGTGTCCTTTTCCATGATATAACTGCTTATGACTTTGTGTTATTTTCTTGTTAATATTAATGGCTTTTTTAAACACACACACACATGAACAGTTGACCCTTGAACAACACAATGTTTAACTATGCAGGTCCACTTATGTGTGGATTTTTTTTTCAATAAATATGCAGTCAGCCCTTCAGGTCCCTGGGTTTCGCATCTGCAAATTGAACCAATCTCACATAAAAACAAAAACAGTGTTTTTGATGCATGGTTGGGAATCCATGAATGGAAAGGGTCAACTGTACGCATTCTTTTATTCTAGTTTATATAAGAGAACATATCATTGGATCATGGTTTTTTTGTTTGTTTGTTTGTTTTTTAATATACATTCAAACTGTCTATGGTTTTTTATGGATAATTTAATCCATTTACAATCAAAGTAAATGTTGATAATGAAAGACTTAACTATTGCCACTGGGTATTTTTCTGGTTGTTTTGTAGATCTATTATTTCTTGTTACTTATTCTGTGTCTGTGTCTGTGTTTTGATACCTTGAGATATCAGTCTGCTTTGACTTCTTTATCGTATTCTTTTGTGTAATTACTATAGGTTATTCACTCTGGGTTACCATGAGGCTTACATCTTAAAATTATAACATCTTATTTTAAATTAATAACAACTTAAGTTTAATAGAATTTCTAAGCTTTATATTCTGCTTCTCCCCTCTCATTTTAGGTTATTGATGTTACAATCTACTTATTCTTTATATTGTGTGACAATTAACAGATTATTTTCATTACAGTTATTTTTCCTACCTTTGTTATTTGAACTTTTAACCTAGAGTTGTAAATGAACTATGCACTATCATTAACATATTACAGAATGTACATTTGACTATATATTTTCCATTACCAGTGAGTTTTACACTGCTTTCTTATGTTTTTATGATGTTAATTAGCATTGTTTTATTTCCACCCCAAGAACTTTAATGTATTTGTAAGGTATATCTAGTGGTGATGAATTTTTTCAGGTCTTGTTTGTTTAGTAAAGTCTTTCTTTTCTGTATTTCTGAAGGACAACTTGCTGGGTATAGTATTATTCTTGGTTGGCAGTATTTTTTTCTTTTTTTAATTGTGAAGTGTAAAGCTCTTTTAATTAAAGTATAGCTGACCTACTATACTGTATTAGTTCCTGGTGTACATCCAAGTGATCTAACATTTACATAACTTATGATGCAATCACCACAAGAAGTCTAGTACTCATCTGTCACTGTACAAAATCATTGTGATATTATTGACTGTATTCCCTGTGTTGTACACTACATACCTGTGACTATAGTTATGTTATAACTATAAGTTTGCAGCTCTTAATCCCCTTCACCTTTTTTGCCCATTCTGCCCACCACCCAACCCTCTGGAAATTATCAGTTTATTCTCTGTATCTATGAGTCTGTTTTGTTTTGTTTGTTCATTAGTTTAGTTTAGATTCCATGTATAAGTGAAATGATACAGTATTTGTCTTTCTATGACTTATTCCACTTAACCAACCATGGTTCATCCATGTAATCATAAATGCTAAGATTTTATTCTTCTTTATGGTTGAGTAATATTTCATTGTTCTATATCCAGTTCTTCTTTATGCATTTCTCTATTGATGGACACCTAGGTGCCATATACATAATTAGTTTTTTCATTTTCTTAAGATAAATTCCCAGAACCGGAATTGATAAATTGTATGGTAGTTCTATATTTAATTTTTTGAGGAAATACTATAGTGTTTTCCAAAGTGAATGTGCCAATTTGCAATCCCACCAACAGTGCATGAGGTTCTCTTTTCTCCACAACCTCACCAACAATTGTCATTTCTTTACGACGGTGGCAATTCTGACAAGTGTGAATGATATCTCATTGTGGTTTCTGCCTGCATTTCTCTGATGATTGGTAATTTTGAGCACTTTTTCATGTGTCTGTTCACCATCTGCATGTCTTCTTTGAAGAAATATCTATTTAGGTCTTCTGCCCATTTTCGAATTGAATTATTTGTTTTTCTGAGGTTAGCTGTATAAAGTCTTTATATATTTTGGATATTAATCCTTTATCAGATATATCATTTTGCAAATATCTTTTCTCAGTCAGTAGGTTGTCTTTTCATTTTGTTGATGGTTTCCTTTACTGCGCAAAAACTTTTCGGTCTAATATAGTTCCATTTGTTTATTTTTTATTTTGTTACCTTTGCCCAAGAAGACACATCCAAAAATATATTTCTAACCAACATTATGCATTAACCAGTATGCATATACTTTTTCTTCTAGGAGTTTTATGGTTTCAGGTCTTACATTTAAGTCTTTAATCCATTTTGAGTTTATTTTTGTATCAAGCATCTTTGTAATGGTGTAAGAAAATGGTCCAGTTTTATATTTTTGCATATAGCTGTTCAGTTTTTCCAACACTATTCATTGAAGACTTCCTCATTGCATATTCTTGACTCTTTTGTTGTAAATTTAGTTGATTATAAAAGTGTGGATTTATTTCTGAGAGCTTTATTCTGTTTCATTTATTTACGTGTTTTTGCAGTGCCATGCTGTTTTGATTACTACAGCTTTATAGTATAGTTTGAAACCAGGAAGAGTGAAGTATCCAAACTCAATTTTAGTTACTTTTTCTCTGGTCTTTATTATTTTCTTTCTTCTACTAACTTTGGGCTTTTTTTGTTCTTCTCTAATTCCTTTAGGTGTAAAGTTAGATTATTTGAGATTTTTCTTGTTTCTTGAAGTAGTCCTGTATTACTACAAGCTTTCCCTTAGAAAGGGTTTTGCTGTGTCCCATGATTTTGTAATATTGTTTCCATTTTAATTTGTCTCAAAGTATTTTTGATTTGCTCTTTGATTTCTTCACTGGACCCATTGGTGATTTAGTAGCATGTTATTCAGCTTCCAAGTGTGTTTTTGTCAGTTTTTCTCTTATAACTAATTTCCAGTTTCATATTATTATGTTCAGAAAAGATGCTTGATATGATTTCAATCTTTTTAAATTTATGGAGATTTTTTTTATGGCCTAACGTGATTTATCCTGAAAAATGTTTAATGTTCACTCGAGAAGAATGCGTATTCTATTGTTTTTAAATAGAATGTTCTGTATATATCTATTAAATCCATTGATCTAATGTATAGCTTAAAGGCCAATGTTTCCTTATTGATTTTGTCTGAATGATCTATCCATTGATACAAGTGGAGTATTTAAATCTCCTAGTATTATTGTATTACTATATTACTGTCAATCTCTCTACTTATGTTTGTAAATATTGTCTAAGTTGCTCCTATGTTGGATGCACAGATGTTAACAAGTGTTATGTCCTCGTCGGACTGATCCCTTTATCGTTATGTCATACCCTTGTCTCTTGTTAATTCTTTGTTTTAAAGTCTATTTTGTCTGATATAAGTATTGCTACTCCAGCCTTTTTGTTTTCATTTATTTTTGCATGAAATATTTTTCACCCCTTTAGATCTGAAGTGAGTCTTTAGATCTGAAATGAGTCTCTTGTAGGCAGCTTTTGTAAGAGTCTTAATTTTTTATCTATTTAGTCACCCTATATCTCTATGGGTTCATCTTGTTTGGGGACTCTCTGTACTTCCTGGATTTGGATTTCTGTCTCTTTCACTAGGTTAGAAAAGTTTTAGCCATTATTTCCTAAAGTAGGTTTTCTGTCTCTTTCTCTTTTCTCCTTCTGGGACTCCTATGATACAAATGTTAGTATGTTTGATGTTGTCTCAGGAGTTCCTTATGCTAGTCTCATTTTTTTTTAATCTTTTTTTCATTTTGCTTTTCCAGTTAGATGATTTCCACTTTCCTGTCTTCCTGACCACTGATTCGTTCTACTGCATTATCTATCTGTTATTGACTCCCTCTAGTGTATTTTTCATTTCAGTTGTTACATTCTTCAGTTCCGATTTGTTCTTTTTCACATTATTTTTCTCTTTGTTAAAGTCCTCGCTGAGTTGACCCACTGTTCTGCAGAGTTTAAAGGGCATGTTTATGACTATTACTTTGAACTGTTTATGTAGTTGACAGCTTACCTCTGCTCATTTAGTTCTTTTTCTGAGGTTTCATTTTGCTTTTTTTTTTTTGAACATATTCTTTTTCTCTTCATTTTGCCTCTTTGTTTCTATGTCTTAGGTAGATCAGCTACATCTCCTGCTATTGAAAAAGTGGCCTTATGTAAAGGTGTCCTGTGGGGCTGAGGGATGCAATCTTCCCTGGTCACCAGAACCAGGTGCTCTAGAGGTGTTCATTGTTTGCACTAGTATGGCCTCCTGTTGTGGCTGAGCCACAACTGCTATGGATGCACTGGCAGGCAAGGCTGTTTCCTGGCCCTGCTGGCTATAAGGCCTGGACACACTATTGCAGGTACACTGGTGTGCAGGGCAGCATCCCAGATACAGCTGGCTAGTGGGTTCGACTGCAACTGCTGCTGTTGCACTGGTGGCAGGACTGTGAGGCCCAGCCTCAACTGTTGCACTCACTGCTGTGTGTTATTGTCAATAGAGGCTGCCCACGAGGTGTAACAAGACAGGGGCCACTTTGTAGGAGCACCAGTGCTGGCTGAGGCCACCCACTGGATGTTACAAGGCAGGGGCCATTTAGGATGGGTGCCAGCCAGGGTGTGTCCTCAGAGCAATGCCACAGTGGGCAAACAGTGTTAGCAAGGTTAATGAAGCATGTGAAACATAGTGTTTGCCAGTATCGGACCAGATAGGTGGATGGAGAGTAAACAAATGGCACCCACCAGCACTTCTGTTCCTGAAAAAACTCCCACCAGATCCCTGCCCTCTAGCACATGCCCTAAAATCAGTCAGTGTATTACATCCACTTATGATCCAGGTCCTTTTCAAATGGCTGCTTCTGCCTCGGGACCTAGAGAGAGTACAAACTTGGTTTCCTGCTGGCCTTGGCTCCTGCAGACATAAGCTCACTGGTTTTCAAAGCCAGGTGTTATGGGGCTCTTCTACCCAGCTTCCTCTTCCTCTGCTCTGCTATCTGTCTTCATGTGGTTCTCTTTACATCTTTTTTTAATGTTCAAAAAATATTTATAAAAATACAATGGGATAAATTTATGCTGAGAAATGCAGCAATAAATACAGTTGAAGAAAACAGATCAACTCTACATCGATAAATTGGCACAAACAGGAAGAACACACACACTACCCAGACCTACATGCCTGCAGGCCAATGTTGTACATGCTCCTTTCCAAACTCCACTCTGAAAAGATATTGTCAGCTCAGGTGAGAACGAGTACACATATCATCACAAATGCACACAGATCATGACTTTATTTAAAAATAGCAAATGGTACTGTAAAAACCGATATGTAAATTTCTTAAAAAAATGATGCATCTTAAAGTCAGTTGGAAAATACCCCTTAGAAACCAGATATTAAACTGTAAAAAGAAAAAAAAAAGGTTCCTATTGTTTAAAAACACTAATTTAAGAAGAAGATTGTAAAAAAAAACATAGATTTGTACTGAAAGCATTGACTGTACAGGAGTATCCCCCTCTCACAGTATTCCTTTTTACTTCATATGTGAATTAGTGGTTATGCTGGAGGATTTAACTATTATGGCACTAAAAAGGCACCTGTTTCGGAAAGAGATAGAAAAAGGAATGTATGTAAGGCGATATTCCCTTTAGGTACAATAAGCATAGTAGTGTTTGAGGAAGACAAGATAAAAATTACTCAGAGTTAGCTTGTGTCTCACTGAATAAAAACAATGGGCTAATACTGAGCTCCTCTCTGAGAATCTAATCATCGATGCCTTTGTCATCATACTGGTAGTCTCTGGGGTAGTCATCTTAGTACTCGCCATGATGCTCATCTGGGTATTCTGCCCAGTAATTGCTATCACTGATTTGCAACTCATTTGTTCCTGTTCCTTGGCTTCCGTTGTGAATGACAGGTTCTGATGGAGCAGCACAGTATTTGGGATTATATACTTGTCTCCCAAGCCCATTCACACTTATCCTTTTCTGGGAAGTGACTTTTTTGTTGTCCATCTATAGAGAAATATCAAGTTGTCCACTGGTTGCCGATTAACTTCTGATGGTAGATGTCTCTTCTGGTGCCTGGCACTAACATCTCCACCTGGCTGGCTCCTTTGCTGGAGCCCATCTTCAAACTAACCATGGTCAGAAGGTTTGTCAGTTTGCATTTTGGGATCATAAAGATGCCCTCTGGTCCAACAGGCTGTCATATTCCCCTAGCTGGAGCATGTGTTGGTTCCCACCCGCAAACCAATTATTCTGTGGCCAGCTGTTAATTTCCCTTCATCAAAACGTTTTGTTTTTCTGCATACTTTAGTCCAATGTCAATGATTGTACGGAAGCCTTTTGTGTTAGCCAGGCCTGCTGAAGCTACCAGCGTAGCCTGAACCTGTGTCATGTTTCCATTCTCAAAAATATTATTTGCTTCAAATCTGTCATGTGGCTTCATATCCTCAATCTGAATAGCTTGAAAAAAGTTGCCAATATTCTCCAAATAAGGCCAGTTTAATGATGACTCGTTGACCTTCTTCAATGAGCCTTGCTGCAGCTTGTTTATGAGTTCTCAGAAGACTGTGCCGTTTTTTAAGCCCAGGTGCAAGCTAGTGCCAGCGCTAGTGCCTGTCACTTCTATCCAATTGAGAATATCTTCTGCCTGATGATCACACTTGGAAGCAATCTTGTTCTTGACCTCGGCGGAGAGCTCACAGGCAGGGCCTTGCTGAAATGGGTCATGGTGGTCGGTGGTGGGAAGAGGCTGTGTCTGGCTCGAGGAGTTCGCGCACTTTGCTTGCCAGCCCCAAGGAGAGGACGCATGTCAGATGCTCCGAGATCGCTCCCCTGGGCAGCTGAGGGGCGCCGGCCGTGCATCTGGGGCCCAATCTGACTAGGTCCCTCAGAGCCACGGGTCCGCCTTGGAGTCCTGCACTCACTGCCCCCATCTCTGGCCGCAGTCTTTGGGGATTGGCCCACCAGCTGGACCAGTGGAGGTCACCTGCTCCTGCCTCGACCCATGAGGGACAGTGCGCTCACTCCTGTATGGGCCTGGGTTCCTGCCCGGCGCTCCTGCCACCGAGGCCTGGGCAAGGCGGCAGATCTTCTGAGCCCGACTGAGCAGTTTGCTGTCTGGAAGCACCTAGGGGCTGCCCGGGGGCCTGAATGCACATCTTCCAGGCCTAGGCCGCTGCGCCTGAGTTGGGGGGTGGAGGGGAAGACTCCTCCCTGGGAGCTTGCTGGTACCCCCGCAGCCTCCGTCTGCCTCGTCCTTAGCACTCGAGGAGTAACGTCAGCCCCCCACACCCGCTTCAGGAAACTCCGGGAGCAGCCTTGGCGCCCTGGTGCCAGAAAGAGGGGACCCTTCCTCCGAACACCTGCTTCTTGCTCTGTACCTTAGTACTCCTTTCTCCGTACCTTCCTGTTTATATCATTGATGGTAATAAATCTGTTCTGCTGATCTGCAGGTCGTTCTCAGATGGTTGTTGCACACGTAGTCATGATCACAGAGTGGACATGTACTCAGGCTCTCACCATTCTGGCTCCATGATCCGAAAGCCAGAAGCATTGTTCCTGATGCCAATTTAGCTTGTTCATAAAATGTTTTATTACAGTTGGTGCAGTTCCCACAACATACGCGTCCCTGGTTGCCATGTCACGTGACAGTATTTTTTCCATAATATGAATGTGATTCCATTCTTTTCAAAATTGTCTTTGAGATATCTTCCTATGGTTTTATGGGGCTTTCTTGTATGTGACTTGTCTTTTGCTGCTTTTAAATTTCTGTATTGCCTTTGACTTCTTTTTACTGTAATTTATTTTATTTTTTATGGTGACATTGGTTAATGAAATCCAGTAAGTTTCAGGTGCACAATTTAACAGTAATATGTATAATACATTAACATTGCACATATTATAATATAATATATATATTGCATTGTGTGTTCACCTCCAATAGTTAGATTTCTTTCTGTCCCCACCTGAAAAGGAATGAAACTAGATTGATTATCACCACACACCAAAATTAACTCAAATTGGGTTAAGGATCTGAATATAAGACCCAAAACAATAAATTGCATAGAAGAAAACTTAGGAACTAAATTCATGGACCTTGGATTTAAAGAGGATTTTATGAATGTGACCTCAAAGGCAAGGGGAGTAAAAGCAAAAATAAATGAATGAGACTACATCAACCTAAAAAGCTTCTGCACAACAAAAGAAATCGTCGACAAGGTAAAGAGACTACCATTCAAATGGGAAAACATATTTGCAAGCAATGCCTCCAATAAAGGCCTAATATCCAAAATATACAAAGAACTCATGTAACTCAATAACAACAACAAAAACAAACAAACAAACAATCTAATCCAAAAAGTGGGCAGAGGATCTGAACAGACACTTCTCCCAAGAAGACATACAAATGCCCAACAAACATATGAAAAGATGTTGAACATCGCTAGCTATTAGGGAAATGCAAAACCACAATGAGATACCATCTCACACCTGTTAGAATAGCTATAATCAACAGGACAAGTAATAACAAGTGTTGGAGAGAATGCAGAGAAAAAGGCCCCTCATAATTCTGGTGGGACTGCAAATTGGTGCAGCCACTATTAAAAATAGTATGGAGGTTCCTCAAAAAACAAAGAATTGATCTACCATATGACTCAGGAATCCTTCTAGTGGGTATTTACCCCAAAGACTTGAAAACTCATAACCGAAAAGATATTTACACACTGATGTTCATTGCAGCATTATTCATGGTGGCCAGGAGATGGCAGCAACCAAAGTGTCTTACAATAAATGATTGAATAAAGAAATTGTGGTACATACATACAATGGAATATTACTCAGCCATAAGAAGAGATGAAATATTGCCATTTGTGACAACATAGATGCCTTTGACTTTTGACAATTAAATTACAGTGTGAGCTGATATGGCTGTAACTTCTTGACCTATTCAAGATCCTTTGTGTATTTGAATCTGGATGTCTATTTCTCACTCTAGGTTTGGGAAGTTTTCAGCTATTGTTGTTTTAAAAATATCTTCTGTCTTTTACTTTCTCTTCTTTTTCTGGAATTCCTATAATGCAAATATTGTATTTTTATTGTGTGTCATAAGCCCTAAAAGCTTTCTTCATTATTATTATTTTTTCTTTTCTGAGTAATTCAAATGTCTTATCTTCAAGTTGCTGATTATTTCTTCTGCTTGTTTGAGTCTGCTATTGAAGCTCCATAATGAATTCTTTATTTCAGTTATTGTATTTTTCAACTCTAGGATTTTGTTTTTTAATTTCTATTTCTTTGTTGAATTTTCTTTTGCTTTATTCAGGCATTATTTACTTAATTTTGTTTAGTTTTCCATATGTGCATTTGTTGTAATTCACTAAATTTCTTTAGAGGATTATCCTGAATTATTTGTCTGACAGTTCGTAGATCCTTGTTTCTTTGGGTCAGTTATAAGAGCTTTATAGGTTTCCTTTGGCGGTGTCATATTGACTTGATTTTTTTTTTTTTTTTGATCCTTGATTTCTTACATTGCACATTTGAGTAAGCAGACACCTATTCGATTTTTCTGTTTTTCTTTGGCGAAGACAGTTTGTTGCCTGTCAACTCAGTTTGGGTTTCTTGATGTGTCTGCTGGTCATGCGCTTGCACAGATGGGTTCTGTTATCGTGGTTTGTTTTTGGGTAAGGCAACAGTTCAAGCTCTGTGATTTAGGGTAGTGAGTGTGCCACCACCGGGGAACAGCTGAATAAGACTGCTGGCTTAGTTCCCTGCCCAAGTGAGGCTGTACGATGGGCTCCTTGATTGCCTGGGTTTCCCGATCAGGTGGCAGGGACTGGATACTATACTGAGCAGTAGGTGAGGCTATGAATTAATTTCTTTGTTATCGCAGGACAGCAAGACAGGACTTGTGGCCTGAACAGCTCATTATATGTGGACCTAAATCAGACAAATTGTGCACTGCATATCCTGGTCATGTAAGGCCACTGGTTTTGCTCTGCAGTCAGGAAAAGACATGGGCTGTGCTCTCTGTTTAAGTGGTACATTAAACAGGACTGTTGGTTGGGCTTCACAGCTTCCTGTATTCTCTGGTGAGGTTCTCTGTTCGCTGAAGGCTACATTAAGCAATGTGTGGGGCTACAGATTAGTTTTCCTGTCTGAGCACAGGAGGAGAATTAGCTCCAAGGCCACTAAGGCTCTTTTTCTAAGGTCTTGACAGAAGTGACCTGTGTCCCAAGTTCTCTGGCTAAACAGACCACCGATTTTGTACTGAGTATGATCAGCTCTACTTGTTTGCCTCTCAACTCCAGTGATACTGGGTTACACAGCTTCCAGTTGATCTTCTCAGCTCTGTCAGACAGAGCTGGGAGCCATGCTCAGTAACAGGTAGTGCTGTAAATTAACTCCAATGTCTGGGTGCAGCAGGGAAACCCTCATCTCCAGGTACCAGCTTTGCTCTGAGGTCAGTCTGCTCTGCCTGCCCTCTTCTTGGCTGAGAAATTGCTAGGTTATGCAGGTATTCTTGCTAGCCCTGTCTGTCAGTTGGGTCTGGGACCCAAACTTCACAGCAAGTGGGCCTATCACTCAGCTCTTCTGCCTGGATGTGGGCAGACAAGTCTCCAGAGCCATGGAGCTCTTCACTTGAGGAACTGAATCAGGCAGACCTGCACCTGGTTGAGGTCCCTAGAGAGGCTGCACCCCTGACTTATTTATGCAGATAGAAAAGCAGCTGGATAGGTAAGAACTTGGTCTGCCAAGATCCTAGTCCTGGTTGTCAGAAGTCCTTTCTCGCTTCTCTTTTACAATTATGTTCCTATTGCTTTAGCACCACAGATTCCCCTGCAATATCTGTGGGGTAAAACTGGAGTAGGGGCTCCCAAAAAGTAACCCACAATGCTGAGGGGGTTCTGGATATCACTCCTGGATTCTCTTTTCCCACTGGAGGCTCCAAGAAGACCCCTGCTGTGCCAGCTTGGGGGAAGGGCAATGTGGGCAGATGTGGAGATTTTTCTTACCCTTCTAACACAATTTGTCTCGGCCTACCTGGTGCAGTGGGTGCTTCAGCTTCAGCCCTCTGTTCCGGGATTCTCACACTGTTGTGTTGTCCATGAATAGTTGTTGTTTTTCTGATTAGACAGGCAAAGTCAGGAATGACCTGTGTTGCCTTCTTGGTAATGTCACTTTTCTACATTTCTTTATTAGGTATTGAAAAATTGAGATGATCTGTTGACCTGGTTTTAAAATTTTAGTAAGGTGTAAAATGTTAATGTTGTATATAAGTAATTATAAATTGAATTTAGTGATGTTGCTAGATATAAACCAATATAATAAAAATTTATTTCTTATTTCAGCAAATAGAATGAAATTATGAAGGTACAATTATTTGCAGCAATGACACAAAATATCACTTGCCCAAGAGTAAAAGATGTGCCCAGACCCTTATATGTGCCTAAGTCTTTGGGAGATAGCAGAAAATACAGAAGCAACAGCAAATGCAGTTCATACACCGCTGGCATTGAGGTTCAGGGTTGCCGAATTGCAATATTAAGCAAATCAGAATACAGGACACCCAATAAATGTGAATATCTGATACACAACAAAGAAATCTTAGCATAAGTTTGTTCCAAATATTATGTGGGACATGGCTACATAAATAATAATTATTGTTTTTTCTGATATTTAAATTTTACAGAGCACACTTTATTTTTATCTAACAATATTCAAACCATGAATTGAAAATATTTAAGTTTATCAGAATTCAGTTTTTGTAAGAATAGAGAACAGAAATTCAAATGTTTCTGTTGACAATGTAAATTATTGTATTTACTTTGGGGAGAAATTTTCAAATATTAATAAAAATCAAAAAGAAAAATTATTTGGGGCAATAATTCCACTTCCAATCAATATTCTAGGTAAAATTGAGTACATGTTCAAAGGAAAATATGGACCTAAAAAATACTGCTTTTAATTTTTGCAAAAGAGGAAATCCTGTACTTTCTTAAACCTGAAAAAAAAAAAATAGCTTCATGTACTGAAATGGAATAATTTTACAAACAGGGCTTTGAAAGAAAAAAAACAAGACATACAGAATTTTATGGTGCATCTATGGATATAGAAATGAGCATTAAAGATACAAAAATGCAAGAAATGTTTAACAAAAAAATATATAAGCCATTGGTTATCTCTGGCAGCAAAGTACAAAAGAAAAAGACACGTATTCATATTATGTATGCACATACACAAAGATTCGATTAATCAAATTAGTTAAGAAAAAGAGGCCTAAGAAATGGAATAAAAGAATCTCTCTTTTTTATTGCTTGAAAGTAATATTCTATGCTAAAGTAGTAAACGCCATTCTTGGATTCAGGATTAACCTACATCAATTGATAGATTTCTTTATATCAGTAAACACAAAAAATATGTAACAGGAAAAATGTTTCATACATTAGAGTAACAAAGTATAAAATAACAGGAATATTTTAATCTGACAGAATAAATAACAAAAATATACACAATAGTTTTGAGGGATGTAAAATGCATAAAGGAAAATATGAATGAAATGAGAAGTATTTACAGAACTTCAAGATATTAAAAATGTCAATTCTGCACAAGTTGAGAGTTGCACATTGTTCATTAATATGAGAATATGGAGCACAAGAAAGAATGACTATTCAACATAAAAGCTGAATAACTAATATTCCACTGTGAAAATTATCAATATAGAATATACATTGTGGTTACTATTGTTAATAAAACATTATTTTATATTCAACATTTTCTAAAAAGGTAGACCTCAAGTGTTCTCTCACATACACATACACACAAAACAGTAACTATGAAGTGATGAAAATGTTAATTAGCTTGAAGATGGTGGGCTAGGTAAATGCAGCTCACCTCCTCCCATGGTCACATTAAAGTTACAACTAAATTATAAATAATCAACCTGGAGAACTGCTTGAAGTCTAGCTGAACATATTACCTGTAATGGAAGATGTGAAGAAGACACCACTTTGAGACTGTTAGGAGGGGCAGAAATGAGAAGTGAGCTGGCCCCAGAAGAGTGAGGGGCCCCAGTCCCACACAGGGACTCCTTAGCTCGGGGTCCCAGTCCTAGGAAGAGGAGTCCTTACAAAATCTGACTGTAAAATTCAGTGAGGATTCTGGCCATCTAGGTGAGGTGGAAGGAAACTGGAAATCCAAACATCCCCTTAAAAGGTCCATGCACAGAATCACTCACTTGCAGACACTCATGCTGGGCTCTGGCAGAGGCTCAGCAGCTCAGGAGGTGCCAGAGACACACGGGGAAAGATTGAGTTGTGTGGCTTCAAGGCAAGGGCTGGAGGGACAGCCACCATTTTCTCTTCTTGGCACTCCCTCCTGTGTAGTCTACAGGTAGGTGCCATCTTACCTGTGTTGAGCCTTCCCCACACACAGCCAAATCTGAATCTGCATTAGCTTGCTGAGATCAGCTCATTTTAGTCGGTGGCTCCCTAAGGCCCTGCATCCCTCAGCTCACAAATTGCACAGGCAGGCTAGTTACCCAGTAGCCAGCACCACCCTGAGCTCTCAGTAGGGAGCATATACAACAGCAATCCACAGTCCTGTGCTAATGAACCTCAGGGGAAGCCTCAGGTGGCAAGTGGCCAGTGCTAGCCTGAACCACAGTGTCTCTTGAACAGTTTTCGGATGTCCAAGGCAGGTGGTGGCTGGCCTCAATATGATGAGGCATTTGCAGGAAGCCTAAGGCTCAACACTGGCACCAAATCTGAATCTATATTGGTCTTGTGAAATCTGATCACTTTACCCAGGTGAACTTCCTGAGACCCTGTCCCATCTAATTTACTAATTACCAGAGATGTATCCATGACTGGGTAACCTGCACCACCCAAACCTCTCTGTAGGAGGCTCTTTTAGCAACAATCAACAGGCTGCAGCTCACGCACCTCTGGAGACAATCTCGGTGGCAGGCAACTAGCCTCAGCCTGAGATGCAGTATCTATTGAACAAATCTCTGGTGTCTGCAAGCCCGAGTGTATAGTGGCTAGCTTTGCTATGATCTGAGACTTTTGCAAGAGGACACAAGATCAGAACTGGTACCAAACCTGAATCTGCATTGGTCAGGTGAAATCCACTCACTTTACTCTAGTGACTCCCTGGATTCCTGCCCCACCGAACTCACCACCTAAAGACTCTGAGCTACTGAGTCTTACGGGCAGTCAGCAGGCAGATTCATGCCTACGGGGTGCCTGGGACATTTTTCTGAGCTGCCCCAGGCCCAGCACTAGCGGCAGCAAGTCTCAGTTCACAGCGTGGTCTCACTCTTGCCTCCCGGTTCCGCACAGGCAGCAACCACCAGAGAAAAGCTTTGTAGTTCTTTCCAGGTAGCCCCAGGTAGTTGCAGGCAGCCCTGACCTTTTACTGCATGGCAGCCCCTCCAAAGAGACCACAAAACCAACACACCAGGAAGCCAGCATCGGAGACCACAACAGAGCATCATCTGATTTGCCCCATAAGTGGCACCCTCAAAAGGTGATCTCAATAGGTACACAGGCATGCTGGGATAAATCACACGCCATGGGGTAAATCATACACAGCAGTTCATATTCTGTGGGCATGGACAATCCTCACAGTCAGCCTGAGGCTCAATCCCATCCACTGACATGCTAACAGCAACCAAGGCTTAACTACAATAGGAGAGGCACAAAAATAACACAAAGAACACCCCTGGAGCTCCCAGCACAGATGATCAGGTAGACTGGGCCATTGGGCCACAAGGGCACCTATTGCGTAAGGCCACCTGGCCAGAAGAGGTGGATGTAACAAATCCACCTAACACATGTAAACAAACAGAAAGGCAACTAAAATGAGGAAATGAAGATATTGCACATGAAACAACAGGAGAGAATTCCAGAAAAAAGAACTAAATGAAATTAAATGAAACGAAGGTAAACAATGTACCAAAGACAGAGTTCAAAGCACTGGTTATAAGTATGGTCAATGAATATAAAAGAATAATAAATGATCTCAGTGAGGACTTTAACAGAAATAGTAAGCATAGAAAACATAAAAACCAGAAACCATTAAAAAAATAAAAACATAGAAAAAAAGAACCAGTGAGAAATAAAAAATAGAGTAACTGAAATGATGAATACACTAGATGAAATTGACAATAGCTTAGATGAAGAAGAGGATGAAATCAGCAATTTGGAAGAAAAAAATAGAAGAAAACAACCAATCAGAACAGCAAAAAATAAATAAATAAAAACAAAAATAAATTTAAGAGGGGAGAAAAACATTGGCATAGATGATAGAGGATTTGATCATCCATGTTGTGACCAAATCAAAATTGTGACAGAACCACAGAGCAAACATCAAGGAAAGTCACCTGGGATCTAGATGAACAAGTCCTATAACTAGGGAGAGAAATGAGAAATTGCCCTGCAGTGATAGAAGGCAGGAGGGGGCAAGGATACTAGGCTGCCCAATCTCGAGTGGCTGAGTGGGACAGAGGCCATAGCATTGGCAGACAGCAGCAGCAGATGCTTCTTAAAGGAGCCGTGTCTGTGAGTGGACTTTTGAGTGATGGACATTCTCGCTCTGAGCACCAGTGCTGAGTCGGCTGCGTAGGGGGCACTAGGTACTTATAGGGAGACACTGAGTTGTCAGAGTGAGGGCTGGAGGTGAGGCTCTCACCCGGACAGAAGTGCCAGCAGTATCCATTGTTCCTCTGTAGAGGCCTCCCCACTTCCAGTGTGCTATCGCAGCACCACCATAACTGAGATGTCATCATACTGGATAAAAGGTCACTTGGCCCAAAGGATTCCCTGAAACCCCACCTCCCTCAACTTGCAGCCCCACCTAAGCCACCTCCAGGTGTATCCTCAGCAAGTAAGGTGCTCCTTGCTGAGTAGAGTCAAGACACACTAGTGGCAGCTGGCCTTGGTTTCTGGTATGGTTTCCTGAGGCAACTATAAGCACAGCATCTGTGGATTGCTTACTGAATCTTAACATGTGGTCCTGGAGGGGCAAAGTTTGGGGCTAAACTTGCCCTGCAGCTGAACCACTCTCAGGACTGTGCCACTGGACAACTACTACACAAAGCTACAGTAATAAGACCAGGAGACTTAGGAGGTTTGATTAGTACAGAGAAACAGATGCAGAAAGGCAGCCAAAATGGGAAGACCAAAAAGCAGAAGCCATACGAGAAAACAGAACAGAGATCCAGGAATAATGGAGTCAAGCACTCTAACAAATGCAGAGTTTAAAGCATTGGTTATAGAGATAGATGCTCAATGAATTTCAGGGAAGCACAGATGAGTCAGTGAGAACTTTAACAAAGAAATAAAAAATATATAAAATGGAAACATAAATTATAAAAGGGAACCAGTCAGAAATGAAGAACACATTATCCGAGATGAAGAGTATATTAGATGGGATCAACAAAGCAGATAAAGAAGAAGATGGAACCACTGTTATAGAGGATGGGGAAGCCAAGAACACTCAACCAGAATGGCAAGAAAAAAGAAGCCAAGACTATAACAATAATTTAAGGAGCCTATGAGACACAATTAAATGTAAAAATATCCATTCCATAAGAGTACCAGAAGGAAAACAAGATGTTGAAGAGCTATTTGAAGAAATAATGATGGAAAACTTTTCTAACCTGGTGAAGGAAATAGACATACAACCCCAGGAAGCTCAGAGAGTCCCAGGAAAGAGGAATCCAAAGAGGGCCACACCAAGACACATAATAATTAAAATGCCAAAGGTTAAATACAAAGAGAAAATTTTAAAAGCAGCAAGAGAAAAGCAGTTTGTTATCTACAAGGGAGCACTCCAAAGACTGGCAGTCAATTTCTCAAAAGAAACCTTGCAGGACAGAAGGGATTGGCACAAAATATTTGACATAATGAAAACCCAGGATCTACAACCAAGAATAATTTATCCAGCAAAGCTATCATTTAGAGTCAAAGGACAGATAAAGAGATTCCCAAACAAAAATAAGCTAAAGAAATTTATCAACATCAAGCCAGTATTACAGGAAATGTCTGAGGGACTTCTTTAGGAAGAAAAAGACATGTATCAAAAACAAGAATAAAGACTGGTAATAACTACATTCCTATCAACAAGTGCCTCAAATGGTAATGAATTAAATACTCCAATAAAAAGATAGAAGGCTGAATGGGTAAGAAAACAAGATCCCTACATATGCTGCCTACAGGAGACTCACTTCAAATTAAAACACACACATAGATCAAAAGGAAGGGGATGGAAAAAGATATTGCCTTGATGGACCTACTGGTATTGCACTGAATGAAATGAGTCAGATAGAGAAAGACAAATACCGTATGACTTCACATAAATGTGAAATCTAAAGAATAAAATAAACAACAACAAAAACAAAAAAACTCATAGATACGGAGAATATTTTGAGGGCTACTAGATAGGGGAATTGGGGAGATGGGAAAAAAAGGCAAAGGGATTAAGAGGTACAAATGGATAGTTGCAGAATAGACATGGAGAACATGGAGATGTAGAGTGTAGCATGGGGAAGATGGTTAATAATGTTGTAATAAACATGTAAGCGGGAAGAGGGGTACTAGATTTAGTGGGTTGATCACTTTGAGAGGTGTGGGTCTCTGATTTACTAGGCTGTACAACTGAAAGTGGTATACTATTGTATGCCAACTATAATTGAAATAAAAAACCTCATTGAATTGTACAATGTAAATACGAGCAACTAATTGTCTGTCATGTTTCAATAAACACAGAAAAAAAGTCAAAATAAACCAAATTCAAATAAATAACTAAATAAATAATCAGCTTAAAATAAAAAATAAATTAGGAAACTTTAGGAAATCTCTAGAACCATGTCAAGCATATTAACATTTGCATCATAGGGGTACCAGAAGGAGAAGAGAGAGACTGAGGGATTAAAATATTATTTGAAAAATTAATGACTGAAAACTTTCCTAACCTAGTGAAGGATATAAACATACAAGTCCAGGAAGTACAAAGAGTCCCAAAGAAGATAAAATCAAACAGGTCCACACCAGGACACATCATAACTGAAATGCTAAAGGTTAAAGATGAAGAGAGAATCCTAAAATCAACAAGAGAAAGCCAGGTAGTTATCTACAAGGGAGCTGCCATAAGAATTCCAGCTGATTTCTCAACAGAAAATTTGCAGGCCAGGAGGAATTGGCATGAAATATTCAAAGTGATGAAAAGCAAAGATCTACAACCAAGAGTACTCTACCCAGCAAGACTATCATTTAGAACTGAAGGAGACAAGTAAAAGCTAAAGAATTGTTAAAGGGTCTCCTCTAAGAATTGTTAAAGGGTCTTCTCTAAATTTATTGAGACTTGTTTTGAGCTCTAACATGTGGTCTATCTTGGAAAATGTCCCATGTGCACTTGAGAGAATGTATATATTGCTGTTTTGGGATGAAATGTTAAAGAATTGTTAAAGGGTCTCCTCTAAGAAAAAGAAGAGGAAAAAACATAAATATTAATAATAAAATGGAAATGACTACACATCTATCAATAATCACTTTAAATATAAATGGATTAAATGCTCGAATCAAAAGATATAGGGTAGCAGAATAGATAAGAAAACAAGACCGCTACATATGCTGTTTACAAGAGACCCACTTCAAATCAAAAGACACAAACAAACTGAAAGTAAAGGGTTAGAAAAAATATTTCACGTAAATGGAAATGAAAAAAAAAAAAGCTGAGGTAGCAATTCTTGTATCAGACAAAATAGACTTTAAAACAAAGGCTATATAATAAGAGAAAAAGAAGGACATTACATAACGATAAAGAGATCAATCCAGCAAGAGGACATAATCCTTGTAAATATTTATGTGCCCAACATAGGAGTACCTTCATATATATAAAGCAAATATTGACCAACATAAAGGGAGAGATCAACAATGATACACTCATAGTCAGGACTTTAACACCCCATTGACACCAACGGACTGATCTACCAGTCAGAAAACCAACAAGGAAACAGCAGCTTTAAATGACACTCTAGACCAGATGGATTCAATTGACACTTTTAGAGCATTTCATGCCAAAGCAGCAATATATACATTCTCTCAAGTGCACATGGGACATTTTCCAAGATAGACCACATGTTAGAGCTCAAAACAAGTCTCAATAAATTAAAGAAGAATGAAATTATAATAAGCATCTTCTTTGACCACAACGCTATGAAACTAGAAATCAACTACAAGGAAAAGACTGGAAAATACACAAACACATGGAATCTAAATAATATGGAACTAAACAATGAATGAATTAATCAAGTAAGAAGTCAAAATATATATAAGGACAAGTGGAAATGAAAACACAATGACTAAAAATCATGGGACACAGCAAAAGGAGTCCTAAGAGGGAAATTCATAGCAATACAGGCCTACTTCAAGAAACAAACAAAAAACTAATAAACAATCTAACCTTACACGTAAAGTAACTAGAAAAAGGACAACAAACAAAACCTAAAGAGAGTAGAAGAGAAAGTATGATAAAGATCATAGTGAAAGTAAATGAAATAGTGTATATAAAAACAATATAAATTATCAATAAAACCAAGAGCTGGTTCTTTGAAAAGATAAACAGAATTGATAAATCTTTAGCCAGACTCATGAAGGAAAAAAGAGAGAGAACTCAAATAAATAAAATCAGAAATGAAATAGAAGTGACAACTGACTCCACGGAAATACAAAGGATTATAATCATAAAAAAATTTATGAGCAATTATATACCAACAAATTGGACAATTTAGAAGAAATGAATACATTTTTGGAAATATACAATCCTATAAGACTGTCAAGAATAAGAGAAAATTTGAATAGCCAAATTTACCCTAATGTAATGTAATCGATAAAAAAAAAAAAAATCACTCCTCCAAAGCAAAAAACAAAAGTGCTGGACTGGATAGATTTACAGTTGAACTTTACCAAATGTTCATAGAAGAATTAACATCTACACCTATTCTTCTTAAATTATTCCAAAAAATTCAAGAGGAAGAAAGGCTTCAAACTCATTTTTCAATGTTCCTATTACCCTGATTCCAATACCAGACAAAGACATTATAAAAAAAGAAAATTATAGGCCAATTTCTCTGATGGTCATAGAAACAAAAATCCTCAACAACATATTAGCAAACCAAATTCAGCAATATATTAAAAATATCATATGCCGTGATCAAGTTAGATTTATTTCTGGAATACAAGTTTGGTTTAATAACCGCAAATCAGTTATTGTGATACACATTAACAAATTGAATGGTAAAAATTATACGATCATATCAATATACACAGAAAAAGCATTAACAAAATCCAGCATCCATTTATGATAAAAACTCTCAGCTAAGTGGGAATAGAGGGAACATAGCTCAACATAATAAAGGCCATATATGACAAACCCACAACTAACATCATACTCAAAGAAGAAAAGCTAAAAGCATTTTCCTTAAGATCAGGAACAAGACAAGAATGTCCACTTTCACCACTTTTATTCAACATAGTCTTGGAAGTCCAAGCTATAGCAATCAGACAAGAATGAGAAATAAAAGGCATCCATATTGGAAAGGAAAAAGTAAAACTGTCATTATTTGCATATGACATGATATTATATAGAGTGAACTCTAAAGATACCATTAAAAAATATTAGAACTGATAAATTAATTCAGTAAAATAACGAAACAAAAAATAATATTCAAAAATCTGTGCATTTTTATACACCAATAACAAGCTATCAGAAGAAAACTAAGACAACAATCCCACTTACAATAGCATCAAAAATGATAAAATACTTAGGAATAAATTAAACAATGAGGAAAAAGACCTGTACTCAGAAAATTATGTCACTGAAGAAACTGAAGAAGGTACAAATAAATTAAAACATACACTGTCCTTATGGATAGAAAGAATTAACATCATTAAAATGTCCATACTATCCAAGGCAATCTACAGATTCAATGCAATCCCTATTAAAATACCAAAGGCATTTTTCAGAAAACTAGAACAAATAATCCAAAAATGTATATGGAACCATAAAAGATCCCAAATAGCCACAACAACTTTGAGAAAGAGAACAAAGTTGGAGGTATCACCCTACCTGGTATCATACTACAAGGCTGTAGTAATCAAAGCAGCTGTGTACTGACACAAAATGGACACATAGATCAATGAAACAGAATAGAGAGCCCAGAAGTAAACCCACATCTATATGGTAATTTAATATATGACAAAGGAAACAAGAATATGCAATCAAGAAGACAGTTTCCTCAATAAATGGTGCAAAAAAATTAAAAAATAAAACTTGATCACTTTACAGCATATATAAGAATAAACTCAAAATGGATTAAAGGCTTAAACATAAGACCTCGAACCATAAAACTCCTAGAAGAAAACAGGCAGTAAACTCTCCAACATTGCTCTTAGTAATATTTTTCTTGATATATCTCTTTGGCAAGGGAAACAAAAGAAAAAATAAACAAATGAAACTACATCAAACTAAAAAGTTTTTGCACAGCAAAGAAAACCATCAGTAAAATGAAAAGACAATTTTCTGAATGGGAGAACGTATTTGCCTAAGATACATTTGATAAGGGCTTAATATCCAAAATTTATAAAGGACTTATGCAACTTGACACCAAAAACCAAAACCAACCTAATTAAAAAATGAGCAGAAGATCTAAATAGACATTTTTCCAAAGAGGATATGGAGATGGCCAACAGATGTATGAAAAGATGCTCAAAGTCACTAGTCATCAGAGAAATGCAAATTAAAACCACAACGAGATATCACTTTACAGCTGTCTGATTGGCTATCATCGATAATAAAGAACAAAAAATGTAGGCAAGGATGTGGAGAAAAGGGAATCTCTGTGCTCTGTTGGGGGGATTGCAATTGGTAGAGCCATTATGGAAAACAATATTGAGGTTCCTTAAAAACTTAAAAATAGAACTACCTATGACCCAACAATTGCACTTCCAGGTGTTTATCTAAAAAAAAAAAAACAAAACACTAATTTGAAAAGATATATGCACCCCTATGTTCATTGCAGCACTATTTACAATAGCCAAGACATGGATGCAACCTAAGTGTCAATCGATAGACAATTGGATAAAGAAGAGGTGGTACATATATACAATGGAGTATTACTCAGCCATAAAAAATGAAATCGTACCATTTGCAATGACATGGATGAATCTAGACAATATTATGCTGAATTAAATAAGTTAGAGAAAGACAAATACCATATGATTTCGGTTATATGTGGAATCTAAAGAATGATATAAATAAACAAACAAAACCAAAAAAGAGTCATAGACAGAGAATGAACTGGTATTTGCCAGATAGGAGGGGACTGGTGGTTGGGTGAAAAAGGTGATGGTATTAAATACAAATTAGTAGCTTAAATTTTCTGTTAAATTCTTCATCTGTTCATGAGGAATATAATCAATAATATTATAACAACTATGTATGATGACAGATGGATATTAATATTATCAGGAGGGATCACTTTGTGAGGTATATAAATGTCTAACCACTGTGTTGTACACCTAAAATTAATATAATATGTCAAGTGCAATTGGAAAAGAAATTAATTTTTTAAAAGATGTTAATTAGCTTCATTGTGGTGAATATATATATATATATATATATATATAATCTCAAACATCAAGTTTTATACCTTAAATGTACCTATTTTTATTTGTTAAATATATCTTTATAAAACTGAAAATAAACTAAGCTGATGTCAGCATTGGAACACCTTGTCTGCCATTCACTAACTCTATGGCCTTGGACAATTTATTTAAGCGGTCTTCATAAAAATGTTAAAAACAAAATTTAAGCAAATAAATTTTAAAATCTAAATGGCTTTATTAAATGGTGCATGAATTGGGCAGCATGCCATTTAGCAAGTGGAGAGGAGCCCAAGGAGCTATACAGATTGGAAGGCATCTGTAGGCAAAAAGGGAGGGATGAGGAAAGGGCCAGCTCATCTTCCTTTGGGAGATGGAGAGGGGACTATGTTGAGATGATCTCATTGTGCCATCCAGGAAATGCCAGACCAACTGGTCAAGTTAAGACTACATTTGGGGAGGTTATAATTGTACTAGGGTTAGGTATTAGATATTGGTGTGTTGCTATGGCTTTAGTACAATTGACTTCATTTGGGGCCTACTGTCTCTTTTTTCAATATAAGAAAAGACCAGATCATAATCAAAGTGATTTTAGGAGTACCTGACATTGCAATGTTTGGAAGTGTTCTGTGGGCTGCATGCTTGCTTACCACAGCATCAGTCACACAAAGGCACCCAGTGTGATTTTGCTTCTCTTTATTATTGTAAGGGAGAAGGAAGCATAATGATCTACACTGAATAAGTATTTTCAAGAAAATGAAGCTAAGTTGGTGTCTTTGTCCTAGGAGAGGAGATGGAAAGCAATACAAACTATTATAATTAAAAACAAAGAAATGGGTTCCCCAGAGGGTTAAAAACTTAACTGTCTTCTTACTTTTGGCAGGCTGATTAGGGATTCTCTCAGAATAAAAAAAACTTCCAGTTTATGCTGCTGCTTTGTGTCTTCCTTCTTTACAAAGGGTAAATTTTCAATTAAAAAAATCAGAGCAGGTATGGATCTCAGATTCCATAAGTAATTCTAGAATTTAGGTAGAAATATATTAATAATTAATTGCTTAAGAAATCTCTAAAAAGTAGGTATATTTTCATTTTCTTGGATTATACATATAACATAAAATATAATATATATTTCTGTTTAAGAATATATCATGTCTATAAAATTAGAGTAATATTGATGATTTGTAGGGTTAAATAATATATTTGAAATTTATTTAAATTAGTAATGTTATGATGATTTGAGGCCACTCTCATGAGTACTATGAGTAACTATCCCTAGGTGTGCCTCTTAACTTTAATTCATTACCTTGTCTTTCCATTCATTTATTAATAACAATCATTTTCCAACCAGTGTGTAGGTGCTTTTATATTATGGAAATATTAAAACATGTGAGATATGTAATTTGCTTTTCCACTAATGTACAATCTCATTGAACTTGTGTACTATTCAGACCTTTACTAAGAAGTGACATAAATAAGCAAGTGAGAATGTGTAAGTTGATGCCAACATTTCCGCGGAACATAGTGGCATTTGCCTTCATATTTTAAGTGAATTCTATGCTCAGCACTTCATGTTACTCTTTCATTTTCTTCATTTACATTCTTTTACTCTGAAGGATATGGGATGACCCTCCTTTTAGGGATAAGAGACTGGAGGCAGAAGAGTTAAGTGTACTGCCTGAGTTCATAGCAGGCAAAGATTGGATACCATTCATTTATGTTGTTTACATGTATGCATACGGCTGGTATTGCCAAGGAAAAAAGTGGCAGGTGTGAATTAGAACATAACTGAATGACTTGAAAGGCAGATTTGGCCTCATTCTCTTCTCTTTAATAAGCACAGCTCCCACTTACTGACGCTTTACAATTGTCATGTGCTCTTTTAAGATTTTTACGCGTATTTTTCAACTGTTTTACTTAACTTCAAGCAGACACAGGGTTATTAACAATAAATTTATTCCATATAAAGAATTTTTGTAAAATGCTTTTAAAAAGCATTACCAGTATTTTTGAAGAGCAGAATGACACTCTCTGTTCATAAAACTGTTGTGGTCCAGGCTGCTGATAACTGTGATCTCAGTCACCTATACTTCCTAAGTAATGTACTATCTGTGTTTGAACTTTATATGTGGGGGTTCATGGAGGTGTTCCCTCCGGGATCTACTTTGTTCATTCAACATTCTGTTCCTGAAGGTCATCAATTACAACAGCTGCAGTATAGTTATTATTTCATCACTGATGTCCATGGTGGAAAGAGGGTTGCTGTGGGCACTCTTGGCCACGTGAGAGGTGTTAATATTTTCCAGTATGTTTTGTTTTCCAATTGTTTCTATTACAAAAGAGAATAACCTTAAAAAAATGTATGCACTCACTCTTTCAAAAAGTGGTGAAGTTTAAGAAAAACAATTTAGTTTAGATAAAATAAATAAAAACAGAAAATTACAACTAAGAATAAAAGAAAACTATAGGCAAAGTCTGAAGCAGAGTTTAAAATTTTGTACCTCATTACATAATTATTGAAATGTTTATAGGTATTCAGAATAAAAAAAAGAAACAAGATGTCCAAATTTCAAATTCATTCTGGAAATGATGCTTGTTATCTCCCTCTTGCCAAGACAGCAGCTACTCAGCAGGCTCTGCTCTATCAAGAGCAAGCAGTCCTGGAGCGCTTGGCATTTCTTGAATGTTCTTTCTTTATTATTATTATTATTATTAATTATTATTATTATTATTATACAATTCAATGAAGTTTTTCTTTTTCAATTATAGTTGGCCTGTAATATATTAGTTTCAGTTGTACAAAATAGTGATTAGAGATCTATATAACTCAAAAAGAGATCACCCCACTAAATCTACATATTTGTTACAACATTCTTAATTATTTTCCTTATGACACACTTTATATCTCCATGACAATTTCGTATCTATCCATTTGTACTTCTTAATCCCTTTGCCCTTTATCACCATCCCTGCAACGCCCCCTCCATCTACTATCCCTCAAAATATTCTCTATATCTATGAATTTGTTTCATTTTTGTTGTTGTTTATTTTGTTCTTTAAATTCCACATGCGTGTGAAATTATATAATATTTGTCTTACCCTTTCTAACCCATTTCATTCAGCACAATACCCTCTAGGTCTATTGAAGCAATGTGTTTTTCTATCCCCTTCCTTTTAGTCTGTGTGTGTCTTTTAATTGGAAATAAGTCTCTTGTAGGCAGCATATGCAGGGGTCTTGTTTTCTTATCCATTCAACCACCCTATCTTTTGGTTATTACCATTCTTTATTCCTGCTTTTAATACATGTTTTTTATTCTTAAAGAAGTCCTTCTAACATTTCCTGTAATACTAGCTTGGTGTTGAATTCCTTTAGCATATTTTTGTCTGAGAAGTTCTTTATCTGTCCTTTGACTCTAAATGATAGTTTTGCTTAATAAAGTATTTTTGGTAGTAGATCCTGGGTTTTCATCACATTGAATATTTTGTGCCAAGCTCTCTACCCTACAAAGTTTCTTTTGAGAAATCAGCCGCCAGTCTTATGGGTGTTCCCTTGTAGGTAACTTTCTTCTTTGCTCTTGCTGCTTTTAAGATTCTCTCTTTGTTTTTAACCTTTGGCATTTTAATTATATGGCTTGGTGTGGTCCTCTTTGGGTTCCTCTTTCTTGGGACTCTCTGAGCTTCCTGGGGTCGTATGTCTATTTCCTTCATCAGGTTAGGGAAGTTTTCCATCATTATTTCTTCAAATAGTTTTTTTTAACTTCTTGTTCTCCCTCTTCTCCTTCAGTTACCCCTATGACACAGATGTTTTTTCATTTAATTTTGTCCCATAGGCTCCTTAAATTATTATTATAGTCTTAGCTTCTTTTTTCTTGCCATTATGATTGGGTGTTCTTGGCTTCTGCCTCCTCTTTATCAGTGGTTTGATGCTCTTCTTTATCCACTCTGTTGATTTCCTCTAATATACTCTTCATCTTAGATAATGTATTTTTCATTTCTGACAGGTTCCCTTTTATAATTTCTATTTCCATTCTTATGTTTTTTATCTCTTTGATAAAGTTCTCACTGAGTTCATCTATACTTCTCCTAAGTTCATTGAGCATCTTTATAACCAGTGTTTTGAACTCTGCATCTTTTAGATTGCTTAACTTCATTATTCCTGGATCTCTGTTCTGCTCTCTCATATGGCTTCTGCTTCTTTGTCTTCCCATTTTAGTTGCCTTTCTGTGCCTGTTTCTATGTACTAAGCAAAGCTCCTAAGTCTCCCAGTCTTATTAGTGTGGCTTTGTGTAGTAGTTGTCCAGTAGCACAGTCCTGAATGGGGTTTAGCTGCAGGCTAAGTTTAGCCTCACCCTGTGCCCTTCTGAGGCCATCTGTTAAGATTCAGCAAGCAATCCCCAGATGCTTTGCTCATAGTTGCCTCAAGAGGCTATGCCGGAAACTTAGGCCTGCTACCATCAGTGTGGATCTTGGAGCTATTCAGCAAGGAGCACTAGACTCACCGAGGACACATCTGGATGTGGCTTGGGTGGGGCCGTGAGTTGAGGGAAGCGCAGTTTCAGGGAATCCTCTGGGCAGAGCGACCTCTATTATCCAGTTTGATGACATCTCAGCTATGGCGGTGCTGCGTCTGCATACTGGAAGGCAAGGAGGCTCAACAGAGTAACAATAGATACCACCAGCACTTCTGCCCAGAAGAAAGCCTTGCCTCCGGCCCTCACTCCAACAAATCAGAGAGCCCCTGTAAGTCTCTGGTGCCTCCCACGCAGCCAACCCAGTGCTAGTGCTGAGAGCGTGTGGGTTTGGTTGCAGACACAGCCTCTTTAAGAGGAACGTCTGCAGCTGTCATAGCCTCTGCCCCACTCAGCTGCTCGGGACAGAGCAGATTTGCATCTTCACCCTCTCCTACCTCCTACTATTGCAGAATGTTCTTGAATAAATATCCACATGAATTTTAATATAGAGCATACCAGATGATGCATTGCTTAGTATTGTTCATCTATATCACTATTTTTATTAAATTTATTGGGATGACATTGGTTAATAAAATGATAAGTTTCAAGTGTACAATTCGATAATATGTCATATGTATATTGCATTGTGTGTTCACCACCTGAAGTTAAATTTTCTTCTGTCACCATATATTTGACCTATTTACCCCTATCCACCTCCCCCAAACCCCATTTCCCTATGGTAATCACTAAACTGTTGTCCATGTCCATGTGTCTCTGTTTGTTTGTCTTGTTCTTTTGTGGCTTTCAGTGTTACATACCACATACGAGTTAAATGCTATAAACTTTCATATGGCCACATCTTCTCACATTCTCTGTGACAGAGAAAACTCAATAAAGACCATTTGAGCACATGCCTATGAAGGGAATTTTGAAGTAGTGAAGAGGGGAGAGACAATATGACACAAGTAAGTATGGGTTTAAGTTCAGCTTGAACTAATGATAAAACTGAGACTCTCCTGAGCAATATGTAGATTCTACATTTGCCAATCTCATTTTAATGTTATATCACTCACTTGGTTTTATATGCCAGAAATTTCCAGATTATTACCAATAGAATTATTACACTTTTAATATCAATTTAATGGCTGGGAAAGATTTATCCCTATGTGTGCCAGACTCCTGTGTCAAATTGAAAGAAACACAGGTGTGGGCTAACCTGACCAGATAGCCTCACCCTTAAAGTCACATTGTAGAGAGATTTAAGAAAGCCATGGTTGAATTTGAGAATAATGCAAAATCTTGTTTGAGTAAATTGGTCTGTTACAATAGTTAACAAATTCAATGTAACTAGGCAGTCTATGACATGATGTTCAAAAGAGGGACCTCCATAAAATAGATGAGATGAGGAATTTTATAGAAGTGAATTCAGTTGTGTGAGCACTTGACATTAATGATGCAATGACATGTCATTTTCCCTGACTAAACTTAAAGCCTCCCTTTTTTGGACAATGCAAGTGTGTCTTGCAGCAGGGAACACACTCTAACCACAAGAGGTCCCAGAGATATTCATTCCTGATTTTCAAGAAGTTGGCTCAATCTGTACTTGAGCTATCAATAACCATTTCTGGATATCGAGACAACTTCTTGTACCTCATTACCACCAAAGGAGGACACTACAAGCCTATTTCTCCCTTCATGACAACTGACAAAATTGATGATGATGATGATGATGATGATGATGATGATGATGATGATGATGATGAAATTGCTCTTTTCAGCTTATGAGATGCACATGTGCACCCATTAGAGGCACTTTGGGGAGACTGGTATTCCCAGGTCATAATCATTCTGATCACTGCCCTGTTTCCAGTGCCAAACACATAGGCAGAACTAAATAGACATTATTTGAATGCATGAACTTCAAGCTTCTCTGGATTTCTGTTTTTGTATTACTAAATCTCTGTAGGAGATGCTGGGTGTATTAGTTTCCTAGGGATGCCATAAGAAAGTGCCACACACTGGTTGGCTTTTAAACAATAGAAATGTATTTTCTCACAGTGCTAAAGACTATAAGTCTGAAATCCAGGTGTCCACAGGGCTGGCTCCTTCTGAGGGCTCTGAGGGGAAGAATCTCTCTGATGACCGACAGTCATTGGAATTCCTTGGCTTTAGATGTATCACTTTGGCTTCTGCCTCCATCATCACATGTCATTCTCCTTGTGTCCATGTCTTCACATAGCAGTCTTCTTATAAACAGATCAGTCATGTTAGATTAGAGTTCCACCCCACACAAGTACCACTTCATCTTAAACAACTAACATCTTCTATGGACCTATTTTCAAACAAGCCCACACTCCAAGATGCTGGAGTCAAGGCCTCAGCATATCTCTTTAGGAGGAACTCAGGTCAATACATAACATTGGGCCACAGAAAAATGGACACAGGTTTTAGATTTATATAGGTAAAGAATCTTTTCTCAATTCATCCAGTTACTGCACAGAATATTTACAAACCAAGCACTTTAAATATAAAATAATTGGCAAACGCAGAAATTTTGTTAATATCAATAGTAAAAGTACCATGAAAGCAAGGGCTTATATCTCATTCTCCATCTCTGTTATTATGTCTGTCTCATGCCAATTAAACTGAATTTCTCTATTAACTTATCTGTGATGAACTGATGTTTCAAGGAACTGTTTAATTGCCTTTGGGAACGTTCACTTTTGTAGAAACATTATCAATCATATAAAAGTACATATTATTATTCTAATTTTTCAATCAAGAAAAGGAACACTCAGAAGCTGAGCTCAGAAGAAGTTTCACAGTTTCAGAAATGAAGCAGCACAACGGGACATATTTCTTTCTGATACTATGCTTCTTGATCTTTGAGATTCCTAATTGTGACCATGGCACATTGATCATCCACCTATACTTTTAGCAGATGGCATGCTTAATAAGGTTTGCTTAATCACAAACTAGCATCACTTTTTGTTGGAGCAGATGAAGAACACATTCATCATGTAGTGAGAGAATCAGACCTTCAGCTCCGACTTCATCCTGGTCACAGCCCCACCCACACCTTCCTTTTCTCTCTGGTCTTGGGCATCTTCTCAGTGGCCTTCATGGGAAACCAGACTATAGTTCTCCTTGTCTGCCTGGACCCCCAGTTTCACACCCTCATGGATATCCTCTCAGACAGCTGTCCGTCATGGACCTCATGTTCATCTGCACCACTGTGCCCAAGATGGCCTTTAAATACTTGTCTGGCGGCAAGTCCATTGCTGTGGCCAGTTATGGGGTCAAGATATTCTGCTATGTATCCCTGCTTGGAGTAGAATGTTTCCTGTTGGCTGTCATGGCCTGTGACCATTGTGTGGCTACATACCACCCTCTTTTGTACACTTTCTTTGTGAATCAGAAACTCTGTGTCTTCCTGACTGCTGCTTCCTGGGTCTTGGGCTCTCATGATGACATCATTGTGCTTGCAATAGCTCTGTCATTTTCTTACTACAGCTCTCTGGAAATTCATAATTTTTTTTTGTGTGTGTGTGTGATGCTACTGCTCTTTTACCTTTATCTTGCACAGACAGATCTACATTTGAAAGACTGTTCTTCATCTGCTGTGTGGTGATGCGAATTTTTCCCATCTCAGTTATCATTTGTTCCAGAACCCTATTCCAGAACCCTTGGAGCTGTCATCCACATGGGCTCTGTGGAAAGTTGCCACAGAGCCTTCACCAGCTGCTGCTTCCACCTGTCCAATGTTGGGCTCTACTACAAGGCTGCCAAGTTCATGTACACGAGCTCAGCCTCTAATCATACTCCAGACCAGAACAAGATGGTGCCAGCCTTCTATATCATCCCCACCCCCAAGATGAACCCTCTTGCCCACAGCCTCCTCAACAAAGAGGTATCCAGGAGACTTCACAAATTATTGAGGAAAGGAAAATTAATGTATCTTTACTTACCCTACTTTGGCCAACACTCCTTCATGGAAGTTGAAATCCCTTGTCCATTCTTTTCCTTCTAGTTTGTCTTTTCTCCCACTTTTTACAAATTTAAAATAGCTTTGCTTATTATAAAATTATATAAATACTATAGGTAAAGTGGGCTGTATTTGAACATTAGCATAGATTGTATCATCTTGTAAATTTCAGTTATATCAGTGGTTGTTAGTCATGAGCACTTGACTTTGGGATAAACCAAGCTATAAGTATGATGACCTTTGCTTTACCCAAGAAAAGAGGTTGCAGTTGATCCACTGATTTGGGTGAGCTTCCTCTTTGTTTAAGGATTACTTATCTATTTGCCTTCAGTTTTACCTCTGCTTGAACCTATGTATTGACTGTTTTATTGCCAACTCCTCTACTTAATCCCCACATATTTAGCAGTAGGAAGTTAGTGCTGGCAGTTCCTTCAATCAAGTCTATGTCTATATAAGATAGCTTTTAGAAATCCCTCATATTTATACATTTAAAATAAAAGTGGATATTTTAACAGATAATATCTATTTAGTTAGGCTATACAAACTTCATCTTTATTATGAATGATTTTATTCCTCATTCATCTTTATATTAATAACTAGAATTAACTTAAATATATTATAAAACTATCATTTTCTGAACGTAATAACCATGATTTCTTTAATACATTTATGAAAAATTGATATCTTACAAAAATGAAAAAAGTTTTCTTAAAGAGAATGTCTGGTCTATAAATGTCTCATAAATATTGCATTAATATTCCATGGAGTGCACACACATTAACATAACTGAACTGTTATTAATTCATTGCAATTTGCATATCTGAATCATCTATATCCTTGAAATTAAAAGCAATCTTTGCCTGCTTCATGAATAATACTTTAATTTCTGTATACAGAAATTAATCTTCATTGTGTAATGCATTATTGCTCTATAAATATATTTTTTAAACTAAAATTAGACTTTATGCTTTAATAACATGTGCCATCAGTTATAATCTGTTGCATCCTTTGTCGAAATAGCAATATTTTGGGACAAGAAGACCATTATCAGTAAGTTTATATATATGTGTGTGTGTGTGTGTGTGTGTGTGTGTACATACATATTTGCCATTTAAAAATTACATTAGTTTCAGATATACAGTACAATGGTTAGACATTTATATAATTTATAAAGTGATTCCCCCAAATATTCTAGCACCTGTCTGGCATTACAAACAGACATTGCAATAACATACAAGAAAATTCAACATTTTAAGGTACGCAGTTTGCTGACTTTTTAACAGATTCATAGATTTGTGCAAGTTTCAATGTAATTTAATTTCAAACATTTTTATCATCCTCAAAAGAACACCAATAACCATTAACTTTCATTCCCCATTTTCTCCTCTCCAACTCTTACAATCACTATCTTGTGCCTCTATGGTTTTGCCTATTCAGGACATTATACTAAAATGGAGCCATATAATATGTGATCTTCTGTGACTGTCTTGTTTCATTTAGCATAATATTTTTAAGGTTAATGTTGAAGCATGTATCAGCATCCCATTCCTTTACATGAGTAAATAACATTTCATTGTAAAGTTTACCCACGCAACAACTGACAGGCATTTCCACTTTGGGATGATATGAATGATACCGCTACAAGCATTCATATGCACATTTCAGTGTGAACATGAGTTTTCAATGTCTTGGGTATATATAAACCTAGGAGTAGAATTGCTCAGTATTATGGTGATTTTCTGTTTAACTTTTTGCAAAACTGCCAAACTGTAGCTAAAACTTTTATATTTCCTCCTTCAATTCTTGACATCTCCATCCATTCTTGCTATTTTTCACTTTAACATTATTAACCATTCTAGTGGGTGTGAAATGGTATTTCACTGTGGTTTTGTTTGCATTTCTCAAATAACTAAGACTAATTTAGCCAGCAAAATTATCATTTAGAGTTGAAGGACAGATAAAGAACTTCCCAGACAAAAATAAGCTGAAGGAATTTATCACCACCAAGTCAGTATTACAGGAAATGTTGGAGGAACTTCTTTAAGAAAAAAAAAAAAAAAAAACATGAATAAAGAATGGTAATAACTACATTTTTATCAACGAGTACTTCAAATGGAAAAAAAAATTAAGTATTCCAACCATATAGAAAAAGATATTGCTTTGATGGACCTAGGAGGTATTTAAGTCAGACAGAGAAAGATAAACACTATATGATTTCACTTATATGCAGAACCTAAGGAATAAAAAGAACAAAAACAGACTCACAAATATAGTGGATACTTTGGTGTCAGATGACAGGGAGGTTTGAAGGCCTGGGAGAATGGGGTGAAGGGTTAAAGAAGTACAAATTAGTAGCTGATGGATGGTCACAGGAATGGGGAGCATGGCATTGGGAATGCAGATAGCATTAATACGTTGGCTAGATAGAGGGTCAGAGGAAGGATGAAGCAACTAGAGGGATTGTTTACGAACTATATAGATGTCTAACCAATGTACTGTATACTCGAAACTAAAATAAATAAATTTCAAAAAATAAAAAATAAATTAAAAAATATTTTCTGTATCTATGAATTTAGCTTTTTGTTTTTGAGTTGTTAGCCTTCTTTATACACAGTATTCTGAATATGACTCTTATCAGATATATGATTTGCATTTTAATTTATTTCTTAATGAGTCGTCTTTTTACTTTATTGATGGTGTCCTTTAAATTATAATTTATGAATGTTTTAATTTTAGTGCAGTATACATTTTTTAAAACATTTTATGCATATGATTTTGGTATAATATGTAGGAGAACATTGTCTTATACAAGGTCACATAGATTAATATTTCTTTTTAGAGTTTTAAATTTTTATTTTTTATATTTGTGTTGTGGCTCCATGTGAAGTACTTTTTAATATATATGATGTGAGATAAGAATCTAATTTCATTCTTTGCCTGTGAATACTCAGTTGTCACAACACCAATTGTTGAAGAAACTATGCTTTCCCTATTGATTTGTTTTTGTATCTTTTTTGAAAATCAGTTGACCATAAGTGTACATATTTACTCCTAGATCCTTAATTCTATTTCGTGGCTCTATATATTTATCTTTATGTGCTGCCTTGAGGATTCAGAAACTATGAGACCTCTAGCTTTGTTCTCAGTCAAGATTGTTTGGTCTAATTTGGGTGTCTCTAATTTCCATATAAATTTTAAAGTCAAATTGCTAATTTCTGAAAAAAAAAGCATCTGAGATTTTTATAGAGATTGTATTACATTTATAGCTCAATTTGGGATAGTTTCTAATATAACAGTAAGTTATACAACTCATAGACATAAAAAAATCTTTGAATTTGTTTCTTCTTTGTAACATTTCTTTTAATATTTTGTACTTTTTAGGTGTGCCATCTTTTTTTATTTTGTTAAATTTACTACCAAATATTTTATCTTTTTAGATACAATTTGGATACAAATTAACTGTTATCTAATTCTATTTTTCTATTGTTCATTGTTAGTGTCCCTCTGTTGTATTTTGACCTGTAGATAATTATGCATTTTTGAGATTTCTTTTCTATGTTTGACTATTTATGTTCTTCTTTTTATACCTTTGATATATTTTACAATCATATTTATGGAGATGATATATTTCATGATTATATAACTGAGTATTGACTCATCACTGTTTAGTTTCAAATCTATATTTTTATGGTTTGTATCCATGAAGTTACCTGAAGGCCGTCCTAGGAAATTTGTACTTGGAAGAGTTTGAGATATCATGTCTTTTTTTTTTTTTTTACAGGCAGATTTATGTATCTCCTGATAAACATATTTTGAAGAATAATCTTCAAGAAATTCCAGATATAGTTAACTCAGTCATACCTCAAACTTTTGCCTAATTTCAGTGTCTCTGAAACTAATATGAGACTTGAATATATCTTTCTGTCCTTGAATGTTACACTAAGGTAGAAACTCTGTCATCAGAGGCCTGTATTCACAACTCAACTTTGTCACTAGAAGTATAACTAGAGGTAAATTAATATGCCCTCTACACTAGAATATCTACGCCTGTCTAATGGTAATTATAATGATGGAATGACTGTGAGGATTAAATAAGCTTGTGTATGAGGCACTTAGAACTGTCCCTTTTGCATCAAGGTGCTTTGCAAGAATGAGGTTATTTATCATTGTGAGCCTAGAGGTATTGATGTCCATGTTTTATATGTGTGTATATACATACACAAAAAATACACATAGATGCATATATAATTTATTAATCATGTTTTCTGCACACACACAAGCTTAAGAAAAAAATACATATTTTATAGTTATCTACTTGCACAAATTAGATCATTATAGCTGTTGCTCAATTGGTTTTCAATTAAGATCATTTTATATATATAATCTGTAATGACTTTGTGGGATCTTCATAATCTTAAGTCATTTCTTATTCTTTTATTTACTCCTTAATGCAACAAAACTTTATTGAATGAAAACTGTGAGCTCTATTAGCAGGTTTAAAACATTAGCATTGTATTATTTTTGATATTGTGAAGTTTGAAATTAAGAAAAATAAAAAGATGTAGACAAATTATAATACACTTTAAAGTTTGTGATCAGCATACTTCTACAATGGCTGACCAAGATTTTTCACTCAAAGTCTAAGGACGTTGAGTACTGTGGATGTCCCTGCTGTGGTTGTGACATCACTCAGCCAAAGGAAGTCCTGCAAGTGAAGCAGGTCTGTCAGTTGGCCTTGATATGGTGATATTACATGTTTGTGCTGACCTCATCACACAAGTCCTTTAAAGAACACAGTTCTCTGGATGGTAGTAAGAGGGGAAGGGAAGTGGACTTGAGTCATGAAAAGAGTTTGACTTGCAACTGCTAGCTGTGAAGATGAAGGGGCCATGTGCAAGAAACAGGTTCGAGAGCTGAGAGCAACATCTGCTGACAGCCAGTAAAGAAATAGTGAAAGGAAATAGGCCTGGTATGTCTCTTTTCTTCAATATCTGGGAAGATTCATGGCTAAGAACTGGAACCAACTGGAAGTATCTTTACTCAAATGTCTGGCAGTTGATTTTGGCTGTCAGATTAAACATCAGCGGGCCCTATTGGCCAAAACATCTACTCTTGGTTTCTCCCTGTGGACCACTACTCTCCAACGTGGTGGCCTAACGGTCAACAGAGTGTTCACATAATTGCTAAAGCTTTCAAAAACGGTCATTCCAGTGAGTGACGTGGAAGCTGCTTCACCTTTTATGACATAGTCTTGTGAGTGAGTTACAGAGTATACTTTATTGTTTCAAACACAAAACCCTGATAAATTTTAAGGAGAGACTTTTGTAAAGTGGCAAAGATTTCAATCCTCTTTGAAATAAATATATAATTATATTTTTAAAATTTATTAAATAAATTATATTTATTTATGATATATAATTAAATACAAAGATGATAATGCAATAGAAAACAGATGGAAATAGGAAAAGGTAATAGCATAAACATAATAAAAAATAAAGCAAGAAAATTATTGACATTTGTAAAGACTTGAATGAGTACTGGGCATCTGTGTGACTGAACAAAATCTTTTTAGGAAAAAAAGTATATTTTGAGAAAGTGGTAACTTTTGAGAAACTTCTTTAGTTTTATAAATTTTAGGATATTTAAAATTCAGAAAAGTTTAGAATAAGAAATACTTTATTAACCCTTTCTAGCATTCATACACATTAATATTCTGTTATATATGTTTTCCATCTATTGACCAAGGACATAAATATTAGTAAATAGATAAATCTGACCCTATGATTCTAACCCAGTGCTAATTTTATCCTCCTCCCAATTTTCATTACTTGACATTTACTATTCAAGTCCTTGCTAATAATTTTAAATCTATTTATGTCTTACTAAACGGTATATAACAATATTTCAGATTTAATTTAAAAATCCACGAATGGTTTTATTTTATAATCTTTTTAAATTATTTTACCATAGTCACTTAGACTTATGTTTATGATCTCTATTAAGTATGACTTTATAGCCCTATCATAAACTTAAGTGACATGTACTTGGAAAGAGAATTTTTTTTTGATTATTGGTGTATAAAGCCCCAAACTCAACATATTCAACAAAAATTGATATTTTATTGTTATTTAATTTTTGTTTCTCTTGTTTTTAAGGCAATTGGGTATCTTCGGCAATGTGTAGGGGTTTCTGGACTATTTTGGATTTTATTAGTTTGGTTTAGGTATGAAAACTATCTTCAATCTGTATCGGTGTGTTAATTTTAACCATAATTTCTTTTACTATATGAATATTTTATTTTATTTATTTTTATTAAATTTATTGGGGTGACATTGGTTAATAAAATCATATAGGTTTCACGTGTACAATTCAATAATATGTAATATGTATATTGTATTGTGTGTACACCACCCAAAGTTAAAGTTCTTTTCATCACCATATATTTGACCCCCTTTACCCTATCTACCTTCCCTCTCTCCTCTCTCTCTGGAAAACACTAAACAGAGACTCTGTGTCCATGAATCTCTGTTTGTTTGTTTGCTTGTTGTTTTTATTGTAGCCGCCAGCCCCCGATAGACACATGGACCACCAGAAATCAGTGAGTTATAGGAAACACACTCTTTATTCAGCCAGCTGGGTCTGCCAGGGGTAAGCAGACCCCAAATTAAGCAGCCCTGAAATGTAGAGGTACAGGGTTTTCAAGCCCTAAACCGCTATTCTTCATCCTGTTTGAACACACAAGTCTGTTTTTCTTCTTTTTACTAACTGTCAACCCACAGGTCGGTTGTGCAAGCAGGGGGTACAGAAGCAGAAAGCTCATTGTTAGAGAGTTATGTTCCCATGGGCGATAGCCAAACAGTAATTTTCCAGCCAGCACACTTTCAGTTTACATCCTACATAAGAGTGAAATCACGAGTCTCAACTTTTTCTGTCTGACTTATTTCATTTAGCATAATAATCTCAAGATCCATTCATGTTGTTGCAAATGGCACAATTTCAAATTTTAATTTAATCACTTAAATCAATTTAATTCTTAATTTAATTAGTAATTGAATAATAGTCTTAGTATTTTGTTGAAGAAATCTGTCCCTTCTTTTTTAAAATTTATTTTTTATTTACGTATAGTTGGTATACAATCTTATATTGGTTTTATTAGTTTTGGATGTTCAACACAGTGATTTGATATTTCCACACCTTACAATGAGATCACCTCACCAATTCCAACAATCATCCATCACCATGCAAACCCATCATAGCACTATTGACTCTATTTCCCTCTCCCCTACACACCCATACTCCCATCCTTTGTTTCAGGTAAACATCCCTTTGATCTCTGTTTCTATTAGTCTGTTATTTTTTGTTTTATATTGTTTCTTTATGTTTGTTTTTTTCAGATTCCACATACAGTGAAACCATAAAATACTTGTCTTTCTCTGCCTTATTTCACTTACCATAATATTCTCTAGACTTATCTATGTTGTCGTGAATGACAAGAATTCATTTTTTTATTCCTGCATAATATTCTATTGCATGTGTATGTATGTATTTGTATATATACCCATATATACCAAATCTTCTTATTTTATCTTCTATTGATGGACACCTAGGTTGCTTCCATATGTTGGCTATTGTAAATAATGTTGCGGTGAACCTAAGGATGCATATATCCTTTTGAATGGGTGTTTTTATTTTCTTTGGATAAATACCCAGAAGTGGAACTGTTGGGTCATATAGCATTTCTATTTTTATTTATTTATTTTTTTTATGGAACCTCCAGACTGTTTTTCACAGGGGATACACCAGTTTGCAATCCCACCAACAGTGCAGAAGGATTCCCTTTGCTCCACATCTTTGCTAACACATTGTATTTGTTGACTTTTGATAATAGCCATTCTAATAAGTATTAGATGGTCTCTCATCATGGTTTTGATTTGCATTTTCCTGATGATTGGTGATATTGAGTATCTGTTGTACATCTGTATATCCTCTTTGGACATATGTCCTCTGCTTATTTTTCAATCAGATTGTTTATTTTTTTGTCATTGAGTCATATGAATTTCTGATATATTTTGGATATCAATGCCATATCGAATATATCATTTGGGAATATCTTCTCCCATTCAGTGGGCTGCCTTTTTGTTTTGTTGAAGGTTTCCTTTGCTGTGCAAAAGCTTTTTAGTTTGATGTCGTTCAATGTGTTTATTTTTGCTTTTGTTTCTCTTGCTTGAAGGGATGTATCCAAAAAGGTATTACTCAAACTAATGCCAAATAGTTTATTTCCTCTATTATCTTTTAGGAGTTTTATGGTTTCAGGTTTAACATTTAAATTGTTAAACCTTTTTGAGTTTATTTTTGTATATGATGTAACAGAGTAGTCCAGATTTATTTTATTTTTTGCAGATATATATCCAGTTTTCCCAACAGACTTTGTTGAAGAGTCTACCTTTACATAATTGTATATCCTTGTCCTTTTCTTTATAAGAAACAGGTTAATTTATGTTATGTTCAAATAGCATAATGTTCTACGATATAACATTATTTATTTAAGTCTTTAATGAATGTGGGGTCCAGTTTTTATGTATACGTAAATGTAAATAAAAAATTTACTTTCCTCTATATGCTGAATCAATTTTCTTTATACTAGTTTTCTCTATAAAAATTTTTGTTCCCTAGATATGAAATTTTTCCTTTAATAGATATATTAGGTTTCTATATATCTTAAGCTAGGTAATGATATCAATAGTACCCCAATAGTCTCTTGCATATTATAATTTACCAGTACGTTTTATTAGATCTGTAAAATAATGAAATATTTTAAATATTATATTGAAGAAAATTGACATTGTTATTGTGATCCCATCCTTGAACACAGAATGCCTATTTATTTCATTTATCTTGTGTGCTTTTTATTTTATCCATAAAGAACTTTTCTATATTCTGTTATATTAAATATGTACTATATTAATGCATATTGTATCAATTATATTTTTGATATTATATATTAATTACATTACATTCTGTTATATTTATATACACATATCTCACTTATCTTTATTGTAAGTTGTATTTTATTTTTATAAACTATCATGCTGGTGGAGCGATATATTAAATGAGCTTACAGATTGATTTTGATGAATTGTATTTTTAGATTAATAGAGTCTTGATTTTGTTGTTTTTTTCTAGTTCGATTATTATTTCTTTGAAAAAAAGGAATATTTTAGCTGTACCTATTTAAATTTTAAATCTCATATTTGTATTTATTCTTTCCTTGTTCCCACAGACATCCATCACAATGTTAAACTATCATAGTATAGTGATCATAAACATCTTAATTTCAATTATAAAATTAACATTTTTAATTTTTGTATAGCATGGGTAAATTGAGTAATTTTTATTATTTTTCTAATGTTCTATAACTTACAATGTTATACACATACTGAACGTTATCAAATTCTTTTTATGTTTCTGCTGAAAATACCACATGCTATTTCTCATTTTTCCTAGTAATATGATAACTTACACTGACAGATTCAGTTGTTAAAACTGAATGTTAAATAGTGCAAAAGATGTTGGCAAGTTAGAATTTTCTAAACTTTATTTTGGGATATGGTCTGATGTTCTCATCTTTGGGATCAACCTGCTAGTATTCAGTTAATTTATATTTGCATGTAAATTATGACTCATCAATTGTGGTTATGGCTATTTATATGAAATAAATTCTTAGAAATGTCCACGATCACAAAACAATCCAAATAACTTAAAATTTGCTTTTAGTTATGAATAACAGTTTCTCTAATATATATGATTTAATCACAAAATTATTTATTTTCTAAATTTAAAAAAGTAGGATTTAAGCAGTTTGGAATGAAAGATAAAGTTTAAGCAATTCTTGATAAATTAGTAAAATAAAATATAATAAACAGGAGATGACTTCTTCAATAACTTCAAGGTTTGTTTTGTAGTCATAGAGACAAAAAGCAAGTAATACTGAAATGAGTTAATTAATTTAATTAATGACTTCAGACAGCTATCTTTATGTATGGTAATTTGGTAAGTGATAGTAGGTGGGATTATAAATCAGCTATCTTTATGTATGGTAATTTGGTAAGTGATAGTAGGTGGGATTATAAATAGAAAGAGGATCTAACCAAAGACATGATTCTGAAAAAACATAAGGAATCTATATAAAAATATGAAATTATATTCTTATTTTTTGCTTTTACAAGATATAGATTAATAATGATATAGATATAGTACAACAGAAGATATAAAGATATAAATTTTAATTAAATTTATTGAAGAGGAATAATAAATTTATTGAAGAGGAAATTCGAACAGTCAGTAAATACATGAGAGAAGTACCCAAATCAGTAAAGAAAAAACATATTAATAAGAGTGAAAAACCATTTCTCAAAAAGTTCACTGAAGTTTAAGAAAACTATCAAGCAATATCAAGTGATTTTGAAAATATGACAAAAAAATGTTCTTTTTGTTTACATAGCTTTTGAGAATGTAAAACAAGTCCAAGCATTCTTGCGTACAATTGGTCATTATTTTTGAAAACTTAGATATTTCTTTCCTAAAATATTCCTGTCTTATGTAACTCCTAGATAGAAAACATTAACAAGAGAGAAAGTAACATAGAAGCTGAAGCTGATTTTAAAACTTTAGATTTGTGGGGAGATAGTGGTTCAGAATTGGGCACCACGAATATAATATGAGGAAGGAATACTAAAAACATAAATAACAGGCATTTGGTAGCACCTGGAATTCAGAAAAAAACATTGAGTGAAGACATATAGATGCAATGATTATAAATATGGACCAAAGATAAAGAGGATAAGTCTGAAAATCTTAGGGAACCAAATTATTTCAAGAAATAAAAATTAAGTATATGATATATGGAGTCAGTGACAAGAAAACCAATACTAGAATCAGAGGAAAATAACCACAAGTGACAATTAAAAAAAAAGTATAAATGAATTTTTTGTTGAAATCTTCTGTACAGGAATCTCAGTCAAATGACTTGCAAAATGAAACTACTTGAATCATCAGTTTGAAAAAAATAGTAAACTTTATTGTAGTTATATTTAGAGGTTATAAAGCACAAAGCACAGTGAGTGTTTTTATTTTATTTAAAAATGAGGAATTCAATGGCTCATTTGTTACCTATGTTTATGGAGTTAATAGTGAAATAGCTTGAAATTATAAAAGATTTTTAAAAGGAATTGGGTTTGAGATGGCAATGTAAGAAGACCCTGACTCGCTGTCGTCCACTGACACACTGAGTACACACCTACATGTAGAGCAATTCCTCCTGAAGAGCAAGGAAGAGCTGAAGATATGGTAACCACGGGAACTCTACCCCAACAGGGCAACTTGCAAACTCAGCTGTCCTGAGATACCATGATAAAACAACAACTTAAGGAACACCTATACTATACATGATAAAAAATTCATTCATAAGCCCAAGACACTTTCTAAGTGGGCAGGGAGAGACAAGAACTCACCAGGATCAGAAGTGCTGGCAAATGTCACTGTTGACATTACCCCTCCACCAGGTAGCATGGGTGGGAGCTTGGTTCAAGTGCCTGAACTGAACCGCAAAGCTACTGCAATGTGCCCTGGGCTACCTCATTGACACCCACTCCCAAACTGGCTAGCTGGCCTGCCGGGGTACGCCCAATATCATGTACGACCACTTCAGCTCCAGCTGGCTAGTTAATGCCACCTAGTATATGTGTACATGCAGTTTACAAAGAGGTTGCTCCTACACAAGCCCATTCCTTCCAGTTCAGGAGAGATAGATGCTTTGAAACAAACACAGAAAGTCAAATAAAATAAAAGTACAAAGGAACACATTTCAAAAGCCCAACAATTAAACCCTAATGAAGTAGAGATAAATAGTTTGCCTGCTAAAGAACTGAAGTAATGGTGATAAGGATGCTCACTGAACTTGAGAGAGGAACAGAGAAACAGACTGAGAACTTTAACAAAAACTTAAAAAATACTTTTTTTAAAATACCTAGTCACAGCTGAAACATACAATAACTGAAATGAAAATACACTAGAAAAGTGACATCAGCATCATGGGGGAAGGAGCAGACCCTATTGTTTCTCCTCTAAAACATATAAGTCAGACAACTATACCTCAACATAGAATCTCCTGCTCAACACACAAACATGCAGGAAAGATCCACTCTTTGGGAATCTGAAAGTGGCATGAGGGATGAGTAGAGACGAGATGGTGGAAAGAGCAGGTGACCAGTGGCCAATGGTGTGCTTGAGCACCCGCTGAGCCTTCTCCAGCAGAGGCAGCAGAGGGGTCAGCCTGCAGCCTTCAAACTACAGCATGGAGTGAGAAGCAGGAGCAGTTTCTGTCCTGGAGAAGTACTCCCCTTGTCCCCTTGCCCTGACAGCAGAGACAGGTAGAGGAGGCTGGGAAACTTCAAACAATAAGCAGTGCAGATAGCCATTACTGGAATTGTGAAACTGTGAGATTGAGAACTCGCCTCCCTGCTCATGCTCCCAGGCAGAGCCTGGTAAAGAAAGTAGGGGGATTTTAAACAACTCAGCATTTCCAGCTGTCTTTGCTGGCAGGGATGGAGCCATGAAATTGTGAATCGCCTTTTCTACCTCACTCTCCAGCAGAGTACAGTAAGGAAACCTGGGAAGCTTTGAAAACAACAGGCTTGGCAGCCATTACTGCAAAGGCAACTGTGGGGTTGGGGAGTGCAGCCAGGAGATAGCAAACATACCTCCCTGCCCCACACTCTTGGGCAAAACCTGTATAAAAAAATTCTGAGATGTCCTAAGCAACACAGCAAAAAAAAAAAAAAAAATACCCTACTTATCAATTAGCTGAATGGTTAGGAACAAAACAATATTTAAACAAGAAAATAGTTTACTACCTGCAGAGAAGAAATCCATCAAATATCATCAACGACCAAGGTTCAGAAAGAAAATAAAAAGTTCACAGAAACAGTCATGGAAGATTGTGATTTATGTTACAGAGATTTCAAAATTGTAGTTATGAAGAAACTCAGTGATATACAAGAAAACTCAAAAAGGCAGTTCAATGAACTTAGAAAAAAAAACAGTGAAAAAAGTAATACTTTACTAAAAACAATGAAACAATTCAAAAGAGCCAAACATAAATTTTAGACCTGAAAAAACTCAATAAAGGAGATGAGAGGACTGCACTAGAGAAACACTAGAGTAGATCAAATGGAAGAGAAAATTAATGAGCCTAAAGATAAAAACCTGTAAATGACTCAGGAGAAAAAAGAGAAAATTAAGAGTAAAAATAAATAAACAAATAAAACTCTGAAAACTATCTGACTACATTAGAAAGACAAAAATATGGATAATGGATATATAAGAAAGATAAGAGAGGAAGAAGGGTACAGAAAGCCTAATAAAAGAAATAATTGATGAAAATCTCCCAAACTCATAGAAATAACTGGACTTTAGAATAAAGAAAGATAGCAGAACACCTAATCATATCAATACAAAATGACATTCTCCAAGACACATTTTATTCAAAATGTTAAAAAATCAATGACGAAGAAAGATTTCTCAAGGCAGCCAGGGGAGAAAAAAAGAACTGTAACCTACAATGGAAACCTCATTACATTATCATCAGATTTCTCAGTAGAAACATTACAAGACAAGAAAGAGAAGAATAATTTTTTAAAAAAATATTGATAAAGGAACTATCAGCCAAGAATAATAATATATCCAGCAAAGTTTTTCTTTAGATATGTGGGAGAAATGAAGGCACTCACAGACACAACGCTCAGGACATTCACGACCACAAGACCTGTATTACAAGAAATGTTGAAAGGAGCTCTTCTACCTGAAATAAAAAGACCAAAGTACACAAAACTTTGAGTAAGATAATAGACAGACAAGAAGAGGAAACTGAAAATCTACTTCAGAATAAGATTTAAACACTTAATTATAACAAAGATATAAGATGGGAAAGCGGCGTTAAAAATAACTATGCCAAAAAAATGTGGCAGAGTGAGAGATGTCCTCAGATTTCTCCCCTTGAAACAACAATAAGCTGAACATCTAAAACTCAGCAAAAAAATACCCAAACTGCATATCAGCCCATCAGAACATGGGATCTACGTGTAAGAGCTACCACAAGTCAGAACCCTGGGTGTCCAGTGGTGGACTGGGACAAATAAAGAAGCTGCCTTTCACAGCTGCCTGAGCTCCCTGCAGGAGGAGGGGGAGGGGTGAAGGTTCAGAGACTTCCCTGATCAGCCCTGCTTGGAAGTGCCGGGTTTTAGGGGCCAGCAACAGGGCCCAGTCATCAGGTCAGAAAGCAGAGAAGCAGGACTGGACAACAGAGAACCAATAGTTGATTTTCACTGGCCCCTGTTCCAAAACCAAGGCTGAGCTGCAGCTCCCAACCCCAAACCCAGAAGACCCCTCCCCCCATACCCTCTGAGATCTATCACCGGGAGCCCCAGGGGAATCTGAGCAAATGCTGCCAGAGACTGAGGCTACCTCTTGAAGCCTCTGGAGCTCCCTGCAGGAAGAAGGGAAAGGGAGAAGGAGTGGTGAGTTCATGCTGCAGATTCCCTGAACAGCTGAGCCTGAGAGTGTTGTGGGCTCCTCATGGCCAGCTGGTTGTAAGGCCCAGTCATCAGGGTAGAGAGCAGAGAAGCAGCCAGCAGAGAAACACAGTTGATTCTTACCAACTGTGGTTGCAAAACTAAGGCTGAGATGCAGCCCCCGTCCCCTAACCCAGAGAGCCCCTCCCCCCCATATCTTCCAAGACCAATCATCGCAGAGCCCCAGGGGAATCTGAGCAAAGCTACTGAATGTTAGGGATTCAAGAGGCTTAGATGCTACCTACTGGAAACCAAAAGAAAAGTCCCTTCTTTGTTGCGGGCTAAAGAGAGACTTTTATCTAATAAATCTTCTTTCTGGAAAAACAACAGAACACTTTCTGGAAAAACAACAGAAAAACTTTCATTAAAGAAATAGTCCATTAAATGCAATGAACAACGAAGGTGATAAGGGATCTCAGAAAGAAAGAGAAAAATCTCCAGAAAATGAACTTACAGACACAGAAATATGTTACTTAAGTCACAGAGAATTCAGGATGGTACTTCTGAAAAAACTCAGTGACTTCCGAAATGAGTCAAATTTCAGAACCTGCAAAAACAACAAGCTGAGCAGAACAAGGATATTGAAACCCTCGAAAAGAACCAAATAGAACATCTAGAGATAAAAAAAAAAAA